>NW_010142082.1:0-1739 GCF_000699245.1 Pterocles gutturalis
GGTGGCAGATGCCCGGGTGGGTCACAGGATTACCTGCTGCCATCCGTTTGCTGGCCGCTGCGGGTTTAGAGCGCGGGCTGGCCCTGGGTGAGGCAGTTGATAATCTCTTTGGGGCTGGTTTGTTTCAGCAGCACGTGATGAGCCACGTGTGTCCGCCCTGTGCCTAGTCTCTAGGTGTCCTTTCCGAGTCAGAGCTGGAAAATAGGATAACCTGATGTGCGGGCTCCCAGCGCTCGTACGGGGGATGGCAGGGGAGCGGCTGGGCTTCGGGGGGTTTGGGTTGGTTTCCTCCCCCTCCTCCCATCCCTTCCCTGCCTCCTTCCCCCTGGATTGCCGTTTCCCTGTGGATTTCTAACTGGAAGCTGCTGTGTCCTTTGGTCAGTACTGTCCCATCCCTGGCCTGTCCCACGCGCTCGGTGTGACAGACGGCAAAGGGACGTTTCTGCACCGGGGGACGCTGATGTGCCTGAGGACGGTCCCAGAGAGCTTTGGGGAATAAGTGTCGGGTTCTGGGCCAGTCACCGCTGGTGTTAGGAGAGGAGAGATGCTCTGCACGCTTGGGCGGGCTCCAGGGACTTCAGGTGTGCTGCAGAATGTCAGATCTCGCCCAGGAGCCTCCCTGTTTCAGCAGGCAGCGGGGTGCGCCCCAAACGACCACATCTCCTTAGGTTAAGGCTGTACACACACCGGGGGTTTTCAGCTCTGCAGTATTTTCCCTACTTGTATTTGCTGTCCCCTAAACTGGATTCCCTTACATCTAGAGATACTACAAGCTCGTATCCTTTGCATTTACTGGGTGCCACTCAGATACATTTTGTGAAGTGTTGGCTGGTGGGAGCACACCCCGGTGCTCGTACCTTCGGCAGGGCGCTGGCGTGCAGCCTGTTGAACGCTGGAGCACTCTGCGTGGTGTTTCTGTGCTCGTTTCCTTGTGCTACCAGGACATCTCTCATTAAATTAGTGGACTGAACACCTTAAGTAAATGTTCTGATTTTTGTTTGCCTGTATGAAGTCCTTTTACTGCATTACGGGTGTCAGAAGTGATGGATAGCTGCATACAAGGCTTGAATTGGAAAATGGGTACAGAGGAGGCAGCCTGCTTGCAGCCCAGCGGAGTGGCTGCCTGTTTGCAGGAGAGGTTTGTGGCAGCCAGGGAGGACTGAGGCTGGATGGACGTGGTTTTTCATTGCTGTTGGACTGTATTCGCTGTGGACTGGGCAGAGGTAGCGCCCAGGAGTGGAACTGCCTCTGCAGAGCAGATAAATCCACTGCTGTTCTCTCTGCTTCTCGTGTGGAATAGATTTCCCTAAGACCTTTTGTGATCTCTTTTCCCATTTCTCTACTCTTTCCTTCTCCTGTTTTCAAGCGCTTACATTAGAGAATGCAGCATATTTAACGGGAATTGCATCTGGTCAGGCTTTGGAAAATTTTTATACATTAAAGAAACCTCAAACAAACGTTTGCCAGTTAAAAATAACAGGTTTTGGAAACAATAAACTGTGCAAGTCCCTAGGTGCCAAAACTTATTTGCCTCACTTATTTTTTTGTTTTGAAAAAACCAAACTTGCATTCCTGTTCTTGCTCCAACAGCACAGTCCCTTCTTTGCGGAGCAGCTGACGGCTTTCCAGGTGTGGCTGACCATGGGCGTGGAGAACCGCAACCCCCCGGAGCAGCTCCCCATCGTCCTGCAGGTGAGCGGCCGGGCGGGGGGCTGGGGTGGGGGGCTGGTGGTGCTGGG
>NW_010142083.1:0-58258 GCF_000699245.1 Pterocles gutturalis
AAGGGAGATCTGGCACTGTTCTCTCCACAGGTGCTTAGGTCCCATAGGCATCCAGTGGAAACGGAGCCCGTGGGTCACTTGTAAAAAACCTCCTCCACTCAAGATCTCACTGTCTCCAAAATCAAAGGTGCATTGGCCATCATTTCATCCTAAAGCTGCAAAAACGGACACAGCGTCCGGATCTGAACATCGAGGTGCAGTGGAGGTTAGGGGGTGGGAAAGCCCTACTCATTTCAAGGTTGATAAAAGAGCTGGATTTGGATCTTCACCTCAAAAGGGCAGGAGATGGCAGACGCAGAGGTTTGGTTCAAGTCCATCTTTAGTCCTTGCAGAAGTGTTCTCACAGAATGAGCCTCTGACTTGTGAAACTCGCAGACAGATCCATTGAACTGAAAACAGCTGTTTGCTTTTGGTGATCTTGCTAGCCAGCTCCTAATTATTTTCATTTAAACAAAGAGCTTTGCTTCTTCCTGGCTCATCTGCTCTTCCTATTTTCAAATTGTAGAGAAGTCAAAATAAAGCAGGCTTTGACAGTAGCATTGTTTCACAGAACAAACTACAACAGGGATAAAAGCCAAAGCCACCTCATATGCTTTTGGTCATGCAAATCCGAGATCAGAAGGTAACTACCATGATGGCATGCCTCTCTAGTCCCTTAGCTATCAGAAGCAGCTGAGGAAAAAGTCTTCTCAGCTCTGAAGGGTGTGTAGATTCTGCATGGAGGAAGGAAGAGTGGCCTGTATGTAGCACTGAACCTGGATTGTGAGCAGTAGTGCACAGGAGCAACTCTGCTTGTGAGTATCTCCACCAAAGTAGCTGGTGTTCTTCCACAAAACACAGCCATGCTGAAACTGCTCACCAAATGTAAGGACCCAGCAGTGACTGTGGGTCCTTTTTTGCTGTTCCAGCACAGACAGAGGAGACAGCCCTGGCATAGACAAGTTTCTGGCTCCTAGAAGTGTTATCTGTTACTCCTGACAGTGCGGTGAAAGTGTGTTGCAATGTAATATGGCAGACAATGAAGTCCAAAACTAGCTAATAGTTGGTATTGAACTGGTGTAAGCAGAATTGGACTATTTTCAGAATAGGATTTTTCAAAACAGTGTTTGGTCAGCAGTAACCTTCCCTAACTCCCAACAGGCTAGTGAGACGTGCAAGTGGAGGTAGCAAAGACACAAAGACCTAAAACATTGGGATGGCGGCAACTAAGTGAGCAGGTTGCAAATAGGCGAGACGTGTTTGATGATTAAGGAATCTAGTCTTTGACTCACTCTCCTCCCATTTTCTTTAAATAGTTTCCCTTTCCAAGCAGAAGCAAGACTAGAACTCTTGTGGTGAGATCCACCTGAGTGGCTACATCATGCTGTACGGGGAAGGCAGGAGAAGAATCACAGTGATTCCTCTCTTGAAGCAGCAATCTGAACTCTAGAAATTCAGTGCTCTGTTGGCACACAAACCTGCTGTCAAGTTGTGGAGGAGTCTTCTGTCTTGGCAAGGAGCCCATTACAAGGGTAAACCTCATGTTGGGGCTGACCTAGTGCCTGCTACAGACAGGAGGAACATTTCCACTGGTGTCTGAGAGCCCTGATTGAGACTTTTCCTTTCCACATAAGAGGTAAATGACCTCTTTCCTCCAAAATCCACCACTGTTCCTGCTCCAATGGCAGTGGGAGGATAGAGACAAATGGACAGTGTTTTTCTGTTTTACATAAAGCATCACTTGACCCTGTTCAACATAAGATGAGATGAGCTCACAGTAAATACGTCAGGAAATTTCCAAAACTCTCCTCATTGTTGCACTTGTACAGCCGCACCAATAGGAGCTACAGAAGGAGGATAAGGAGATGGGTTCCCACTGATCATACAACATGAAGGGAGCAAAATTTGATATTTCCTTATAAAAAGGCGTGTCCCCAGAGCACAAGTGGAAGCCTTAGGTATAAAATACTAATTTTTAATGAGTGGAAACAGCTAGAAAGGGATCAGAGACTCCACATACAACATTCCTTTATCTTCTTGCAGAGTCTTCCATCATCACCATATCTGAGTTCCTCTGTATTTTCTCTTGGGTGCTTTTTGGCACTATGTTCTGCCTAGTTTCGAATTAAGCAATGATTCTTCTGCCTTTTATTTTGGGACTCTCTTCCACAATTAATCCTAGCCAGCTTTTTCAAACAAGAAGTTCACATGTCAGGAAAATGACATAATTGTTTTTCTTTACAGTTTTCACAACATGTTCATAGTATCAGTAGAAAAAGTTTGTGTTTCTCATTTATCCAAACCACATTTTTATAAATTATTCATTAAACATTTATAACCTAAGTAATTGTAAGAAAACTAAAAAGTGCTGAAATTCTTAAACTTATTCCTTGTTTTCTGAGCAGTACAACTTTCAAAATTTAACCTTATTTTGATGGCAGATGTAGCCATCTTATCTTCATATCTGCTTGTAAAGCACCAAGGTCAGATAACTCCAGCAAATAATAACTGAAGTTTCATGCCTGGAAAGCTTTTGGTGATATTCAGCCTTAATTTTAAATTTCAACATCCTGTTCTACTTGTGTGCTTTCTACAATCCAAAATAATCTCTTGCTTTGGCACTTACATGAATTGCACACACAAACAAATAATTATTTCAATAATCTAGACCATGCTTAGCTGTGTTTTCTTAAAGAAATTTAAAAAATCCCTTTTGTAATACAACTTATTTTCTCCTTCATAAAGAAAAAATAATGTCTACTTGGAAAGAATACACCATTCAGTAGAGTTCTTTATTGAAAGGACCCAAAACAATTATTGTACAATTAATTTTCAGAGAATTCTTCTCAAACAGCTGCAATGTAAGTTCTTTAATTCAGTGTATTTACTTTAAGTAAGGTGATACAATTCACCACTTCATTTCATGGCTTCATGGGGGCAATAAAACCAGTGTCTCTGCCTCCAATACTCCTTCAGAAATAGAATGGAAATACTTTACTTGCTTATTTTGAAGATAAATATATGTTTGTGTTTCTGGAGCTGATGTCAGCCAAGAGTCTCTGCCAAAACACTCATTCCATTTGTTAAAATATTCCTAGCTGATTTGCTAGAAAAGTGTCCAGAAATGAAAAAATCATTCTCCCAGAGTTGCAATTCTCATTAGTATTTGAGTGCAGTATATTCACACAACAAGAAGCTTAATATTCACATTGTAGAGGACATTTCATGCTTTGCAGAGTGCATTGCAGGGAGTGCTTGCTCACTGTTGAAATATGGTTCACTCTCTAGTGGATGCAATCAGACCAGTAGATTACATACTACAAGTCATTTAGGGAACACATTGCCACAATATACCGTTGGTCAAAAATAGAGCAGTCTCTGATATGACTAATAAGAACATTCTTAATGTGTATTAGGAAGGAAACAAAATGAGTGTTGATCCCCATGCCTCAGAAAATCAGTCCAGCATAAATCACGTCAGGAAAGAAACACTGTCCTCTAATGAACAGCTATGGACTTCTTTCAACCTTCACCTATACTGGCTGCTGTTAGAAGTAAAGCAGAGGGACAAACAACTGGTCTAAGCCAGGTTCATGATGAAGAACAGAAAAACAAGAGTCAGAAATGAATGGAACAATGTAATAATCATTTGTCCCAATATAATCTCATGTCATATTGTTGTCATGCAAATAATGTCAGACTAATTTGAATTTGTAGTCAGAAGGACTAATCTGACACATTTACCTCAAGCTTCAGATGACCATTTGATTATGACAAGCATAATGCCACTTAAAATGGAGGACATCAGGAACTGTAAAGTGAGGACCTGGTTACAGGCCTGTAGGGAGGTTAATAGTCCTTCAGTGATCATCTAGGGAAAAGTGTCATCTAAGGTTTGCACAAATGTTGTCTAAAAGAAGTAAACAAAAGTACGCACACTGAAGTTATGTGACCTTATCAAGTTAGGGTAAGAGTGGGATAGCATGTAGGAAAAACTGAGGACCAAGTAACAAAAGTGGAGCAGAACTTAGTAAAGCAAAGTCACGTACTTGGGGATTAGTAAGAATTTATTTGATACATTAGGAACTGAACTGTGAATGACAGAGAAGAGAAAAAGCCCAAGTATATTATTTAATTATAAGCTGACATATAATCCCATGTGAAAACATAACGGAAAAGGACAATGTAACTCTGGGATATACCAGGCAAGGTATTTCTACTCAAATATGGGAAGTACCATGATTATTTCACAGGGCACTGGAGAGCTTCCTTCCAGACACTGTCTATAATTCCAGGCATCCACATTAAAAAAAACCCAACAAAACCAAAACAAAAAAAAAACCACCAAACCCAAAACACCAAACAGTCAAAACCTAAATTTAAAGTCGAACCAATGCAGAGAAGGTCTACTAAGGTGAATAGTGGAATGGAGACACTACTTTACTAGAGGAGACTAACAGCTTGGCTTCTTTAGCTCAACAAAGTGCAGGCTGAGAGACCAGATTATTGCTTTCTACATGGTGTCAGGATGAAAGCTCTAGAGAAGGAAACACTATTTAAACTTAAAGTTAGAATGGGAACAAATGGGTATAAACTGGCTATTGAAAGAATTTAGCCTGGAAATCCTAAGAAGGATGCAAGTCATCAGAAGAGCTGGTGATGGAATAGCTTTCCAAAAGACATTCTTGGCTCCAAGCTAGTTTTAGATT
The DNA here is from genome assembly GCF_000699245.1 of Pterocles gutturalis. Classification (NCBI taxonomy): domain Eukaryota; kingdom Metazoa; phylum Chordata; class Aves; order Pterocliformes; family Pteroclidae; genus Pterocles; species Pterocles gutturalis. Next base: position 4,689 of record NW_010142083.1, read on the forward strand.
AACGCTTGTTCAGACTGTTGAAAGATTATGTGATGTTTGGCCTCTGACAGCAGCAAGGCGTCTGTCTACTTCAGCCCTATCTTATTAAATAGCGACAGCAAGGATACTAAAGCAGACTCACTGAAGGAGGGCCTCGTGCGGTCTTTAACATTCACAGAGACAGAAGATGTCAGGTTCAAAAGTCTCATTGAATTGCTGCACACTGATTGGATGCCATCAGTTAACCTGCTGTGGACTTGCACAATGGGACAGATTATGGTACTGTTGTGATAGTATGGAGGATTCTCACAATTTTTTCTTTCCTTTGCAGATGTTTCTGATGCTTTAAATGTGACAGTCTCTCCAGGACCAACAGTACGATACTCGGAGGGAGATAATGCTACCCTTTACTGCCACATTTCTCAAAAGAGAAAGACAGACAATTTGCTGGCTGTGCGGTGGGTCTTTGCTGCATCACCTACCCAGGAGTATCTGATGATCAAAATGACAAAGTTTGGATCTGTTCAGTATTATGGAAATTATACTCATCATTTCCACAAGCAAAGACTTCATCTTCTTAAAGAGAAACATGGAACTATATACAAATTTCTTATTCTAAGCCTCCAGCAAACAGATCAAGGACATTATATATGCAAAGTCCAGGAAATTGGCAAACACAGGAATAAGTGGACAGCATGGTCAAATGGCACAGCAGCTACTGAAATAAGAGGTGAGAGACTACTGATTTCAGTTCTATCATTTTTCTTGTCCCATGATCCCTTTTTTAATTTTCTTGCAAGTCCACCAGTAAGATGTTTGAAGTTACGTTATTTTAACGTGTTATCTGTGGATATGAGAAGAAAACCTAATACTCAACTTCTTTCCTGTGCCTTTTACCAGAATAGCAGTCATTAAAACTCCTTTACATTCAGCTACAGGTCTCTACAACTTTGCTAATGGGAATAAACAAATGCCATTATTCTTTAAATGCAAAGAGACAGAAACAGAGATAAATTATTTTCTGAAGAATATACAGTAGGTTAGCCAGAAATAGAAGCATTATATTTTAGATCTGTGGATTTTTTATTACTTTTAGTTTTAGTCTAATAGCAGTTGCTAAGTAGCGTTTCTAGTATCACTTCTCTACTTTTGTTTATACCAGTTGTAGCCGGAAAGCAGAGCTAGAAAATCAGTGACCAGCCTGCTGGTATTGAACTTTAGATAAAGAAATGACCAGCAACAACTGAGGGCTTTGAACCAAGCTGAAAATGAGCCTTCTCTTTAGGATGGGTCAGCTCAAATGTAAGGCCACCACACTTACACGTTCAGAGATGGATGAAACTGGATTTAGAGAACAGACTCCTTTGAAGAGGTGGTTGAGCTCAGCAGTTGTGCCATTGCCGGTAGCTGGCAAACTAGGCCCCTGCTTGTAGTTTTATAAACAGAAAAGTTGATTTCCCACAGGGCCAACTCTAAAGATAATGCCAAATATGAAGGGTGACTGCTTGGTCTGGAAAGTCAAGAGGCTCATCCAGCAGCCACAGAAAAACTTGTGGGAGGAAACTGTACTTTATGAAGTTTCTGCCATTCCTGTTCATGATAAATTTATCATGCTGTTTAGACCCCAAAGGTTATTCTTGTAGCTGGGAAACCCTAATCCTACTTATCTACCTTATGTTTTGGTGAAAATGGCCCTAGCTGTGCTCTGAAAACAATTTTGGTCTGAGGAAACTCCACTGACTACAGGCCTTTTCAGGATGGATTTGAACATGTTTATGTAGTCTTAATCCGAAGCACTTTCCCTCAACACCATTGTCACTGGTGTAATTCAGGTTTCTGTATTACTTTTGGATTATAAACACGCCAGGGAGAGAAATGTCACAGTAAAAAATAATCTTTGTGAGTGTATGCTCTCCTGTGGATAGCTCTCAGGTATCACAAGCTTTCACTTTGATCTGTCAGAAGTATGAGAACAAAGATATGAAAAATACAATATAACAAAAGATAAAGAGCAGCTTCACGTTGACCAGCAGTGTTTAAATCTGCGTTGAGAAATCATGGCATTAACATAATGTAATTAGCTGATTATTCCTAGCAATGATGAAAGACACTAACCATCCAAAGCTGAAGTTCTGTTTGGATTAGTAGCAAAGACCATGGATCAATTTTAACAGTAAGAAAATCCTAGTCTAAACTACTTGGTCTTATTAGGCATACAAAACTTGTCTGGAAAGCCTCTTAAGACATTTTTACAGGATTTCCCCGGCTTCCTGGTTGCACAGTCAGAAATATAAATAATGACAGAGCAGGACCCAAGTCCAGACAAGAACCCCAACTCCTTATATCTCCACCAGGGAAAAGCCCAGCCCTCCAGCACCCAGACCCCAGCTGTGTGCATCAGACATGCTTCTTTTGCACGGAAGACCACTGAAGCGGGACATAAGAGAAAACTTCACCAAAGTTCATTAGACTTCTAAATACAAATCGTCAGGCCAATCAGTACAACTGGTCAGAAATACAATCCTGCAGCCAAATGTTATCTGTAATCCATAAACTGGTATCCTAAGGAAATCAAAGTCTACATGATCACACTGTCAACTATAGTGTGAACCCTTTTTGAATCTGTGGGCTGATTTTAACGAGATAATGGTTTTAAAGATGTTAAGGTTGTGCAAGAAATGTGAAATTGTCTGGGGAGAGGGCGAGAAGATCTGCATGAGCTTCCTCATTGAAGGAAAGCTGCAAGAACAAAAAAGATAATTACTGTTCTTGAGCTGCTGTGTGCCCAGTGACCTTCCATGTGGCAGTCAGTAATTGGGGCTTCTGGACGTGCCACAGGAGAAGGAGGCCAGTACTAAGGTTGTTGTGGAGGGGAAAGCCATTAGGGTATGGGACACAGAATTCATTAGCTTCACAGCTCGAAAAACAGCTTCTTATTTGATTTTTGTTGCTGTTTTCACTCTTCTGTTTTTAAACAGGGAGGAGTAAAAACATTAAAGCCCAACATCTCCTGAACTCAGCAATCTTAATCTTGGGAGGCATTAAGTTTTACAAGCACCGACCCCATGTTGGGTGGCTGGAGCCAAGACACAGTGGTTAGTCTTGTAACCACACAGGGATATGAAATGAAACTTTATTGCATGCATGATTTAGCCCCACAGACTTCAGGCATTAGGTTGCTTCACGCTCAGCAGTTGTTCTTCCCTGCTGTTCCTGCGCTTGGCTAGGAACCAGCTCTCCTTTTCCTCTCCTCTCTTACTCCTTCACCCCTGTAGATTTGGCTGAAAGAAGAGATTCAGCCATTCTCAAGAAGGAACTGGCCAGCAGGAGGGCTGCTCGCCCCAACTGCCTCAGCCTCCCACCTTTGGGAAGGGGCAAACCTGGCAACTGGTGTGGGTAAGGGAAGCCAGGGCTCTCATCAAGAACAAGCACTTGGGGAGAAGAGGAGGGGAGGCTCAGAGCAACTGCCAGGTGTTGTTACTTCTTGCACACCTCAAATGGATGGCCAGGACTGAGGCTTGCAGGCCTACAAGGAGGGCTAGGAGGCCACCATACAATACTGGAGTTTCCTAGAGGATAGACTACATCTTTTTCCAGTGCTTTGGGGAAGAAATTTTGAGGATAACTTTAGGGAAGGGAGCTAGAGAGAGCCAGGTCTGGTGTCGAGAGACAGAGAGAAACAGTGAAGGAGGAAAGAACTGTTTCAGCTGGGGCTGACACTATATTGACCCTTCTCCTCAGATCCTCTGCACCAGACCAGGTAGCAACCTCCAAGAGTAGTACACTGAAAGATAGAGTGCATAGTGTGTTTTTGAATGAAGGACTTGCAAAACAGACCAATAGATGTACTCAAGGAGTCCAGAAAATCAGATGGAGAATAATTTCTAGGATTTTCCTGTGATAATGTCATTTCATAGGGCAGGTCAGCATTTTAAAGAGCATTTTCTCTTTCACTGAGGGGTGGAATTTCTTAAATGCCTATAGTGAAACATATGGATTTGTCAGGAGTGCTTGGAAAAGGAATGACATATTCCAGGTAAAAGGCAGCAGAAGAAAAAGCAATATAAAATAATGTCAGGCTACCTGTCATCCTCTCTCCACAGAAAAAGCCACTCTGCATCTTTCCTAGCTGCACAAGCTATTGCTGACTGTAACACAGAAACCTCTCATTGCTCTTCTTAGCTTAACTGTGGGGTTCAGATCAATTTAGTTATTGCAAAGAAGGAAAAATGTAACTTCTCAGTCCAGCCTTTAAATACTATTTTCCCCCTGATTTTTAGTATGATTTATGAATACATAATAAGGATGGGGATTTGAGACTCATGACTTAATCTTTCTCACAATGTCTGATAAGGCTTTGAACAACTGGGTCTAGTGGAAGGTGTCCCTGCCCATGGCAGGGGGGTTGGAACTAGATGATCTTTAAGGTCTCTTACAACCCAAATCATTCTGTGATTCTGTGGTTCTATGAGCTGTATTGCTTCTTTCTGCATTAAGTGTAACTCAGAGCAGAGCAGGAAACCTTAAACTAGGGAGGAAGGCAGGCCCACCTGTAGACTAAACACCCTGACAATACGCCCTGTGGGGATCTGAGGTAGACACCACCACCACCCTGGCCTCCCCCTGGAAGAGCATTTATTCCAGTTCTAAATTCAGATTAAAAATGCTAGAAGACATCAGAAAAATTACATCTTTAAATGCCATAGCAACTGTTTCACTGCTAAAAGCCTCTTTACTGGAAGCAAAGGACTGCCTTAGCTAGCATTTGGTTAATGCACTGTGAGTGTACAGGGCTTGCTACACATGGGAGGGAAGGCAACTCTTTTCAGAGTTGTGATAAAGTCTCCAATTTCCCAAGGGTAACACTTGGGCTTTTCATGGAAATTTTCTTCCAAACACATTTTGTATTGTATATTATGATCAGTTACACTTTTTATTGCAGAGGGATTTAGTTATATTACAGTTAGATCCAGGATGCAGCAAAAGGAGCAATACAAGTTGCCTGAAGCATTCAGATACTTAAATTGTACAGCTTGTGCTTTATCAAGTAAGGTAACAGTATTCAAACACATCACAGTTGCTGTCTTGTCTAACATTTTGTTCCAGCTAGTATGTCTGCAGTAATGGCCAAATTAAAAATCGTATCTTTATGCTAAAGCACCAGGCAAATTTCTTACAACCTTGCACGTCAGGTGGATGCAGAAATAGTATTTCTTACAACCTTGCATGTCATTTTTTTTGTTCACACAGGAAGAGGATGTCACTGTGTAAGACAGAAATTTCCAGAGGGAACTGAAAAGGGTCATACCGCTTCTTCAGAATCTGACTTTCTCTTGAAGCAGAAAAAACCTAGGGCAGTTCAGTACATAGCCTTTGTCAGCCACCAAACATAGCACTATTCAAAGCAAAAGACCTTACGAGATTACGACTGGGTCTGTAGTATTCTGCTGCTATTAATTTATATTCAGATTTTGTTATTTGCTAGCAGGTTTGCAGGTGTGAATTTGTGTAGTACATTAAGAAGTAGCAAATGCTTTTTCTCACATGTAGATTTATACAGATGCACATATTGGACTTGTGGAAAAACAAGTTGCAGGCTACAGTTCCTTAACATATAACAATAGCAGTTAAAAGTTTAGCTACATATCTGGTTTCTCCTTTAGGGACAGAATAAATTTTTTCAGAAAGGGAGCCTTGTCTGATGGGGATGGAGTCCTTACAGTCTTGTGTTCATGGACTTACCTGTCAAGTACAGCAATGTTGTAGTGTGTTCAGAAGGCCCAGCTGAAATTTTTAACTGTTGCAGTTTGCCCCTTTAGGTGTAGTGAATACAAGACATCAAATAGAATTTATAAAAAACCTGTTGTTACATCTTTCTAGTAAACCCAAGAGAAATCCACGTCCTGATTTTGCCAAGAAGTGTCTCCTTCTCCAGCCATGCAACATAGAATCATAGAATCATAGAATGGCTTGGGTTGGAAAGGACCTTAAAGATCATTGAGTTCCAACCCCCCTGCCATGGGCAGGGACACCTTCCACTAGACCAGGTTGCTCAAAGCTCATCCAACCTGGCCTTGAACAATCCCAGCTCTCTCAGCCTGTCTTCATATGGGAGGTGCTCCATCCCTCTGACCATCTTTGTGTCTCTCCTCTGGACTCACTCCAAAAGGTCCAGGTCTTTTTTATGTTGGCGACCCCAGAGCTTAATGCAGTACTCCAGGTGGGGTCTCACAAGAGCAGAGTAGAAGGAGAGAATCACCTCCTTCGACCTGCTGCTAATGCTTCTTTTGATACAGCCCAACATCTTCCCTCTAAGATAAGATTAACCTTTTCCTCTTCCCTTATCTTCTTATTAAAGGCATCTGTTCTTTTCCTGAGCTGGTATGGTCAACCCTAGCCTAAACCCAAGTCAGTGATCTTCATTATAGTACAGAATACACCAGAAAACAGTTTGTTTGAGGAAAGAAAGACATCAGAAAGATTGTTCTCCCACTGCCTTACTATCAGAAAACTCAGAATAGTGAGTAGTCTTCTAAGAAAAATATGCAGCACCTGCAAAACATCATTTACAGTTGGGTAATCCCTCAAGCCCACTATGCAAGGTACTGCACAACTCTTAGGAAGAGCAATACGTGTTCCAGTGGTTTACAATCCAAGAGAAGAGACTACAATGTAGGAAGACAAACATAGAAAATTAGGCAGTCCAACTATAATCCTACTGTCACGGACAACACAAACAAGTAGAGATGGTCACAACAATCTGTTATGTTGGGAAGTTTATGTGTCAGAGTTTCCCACAGAACAGAGTCTGAGCTCTATTAAATATTAGCTGCGTGTGGCATTTGGTAACGATAAAAATGTTGCAAGATACAGGAATGCAAGAATTTTTTCTTTTCCCCAAAATGAACAAAAGCCCTTTTTTTTTTTTTTTTTTTTCTTTCAGGGAAGGTATTCTAAAATACTTGCCAAAAATCTGCATGTGTGATGTTTTCATGTGACAAATGAGTAGATTCTTTAAAACATTCAGGATGAGCTTCCCATCACAACTGAACAGAAGATTTCATTAGTCCTGAAAGCAGTTCCATATTCATTGAGTTAGGTTCACACCTCACATCCCTACAAGGCACTCCTTACTGAATTCCCTTTCCAGATACTTCTTCTTTAATGATTTGCCACATGAACCTCTCTTGGAGGTTCAGATCCCATTGGCAATCTGGAGGACACCACCAGATTCCTATTGCATTGCGATGATTGCTAGCAGAAAAAAAATATCTTGGATTAATGTGAGATAATCTAATCTGGTGTCATTAAAAAATGCCAGCATGCATAAGCAATCTGGCTGAGGAGAGCACAGAGGGTTTTGAACAGTGATCTAGCCATCAGAGCATTTGGATTCTAGTGCTAGGTTGTACAGCTGTTATGATACTGACATTCATCCATCTGCGCAGAGCTCTGTAGCCTACTCCTCCTCCTGAAAAAGAGAGGACAGTTCTGTGCAAAATCTGCAGCTGTTTTCCCTCTTAATTGAGTTAGAACATAGACAACTCTTTTTCTAGGCTATAAAGGTGAGCTCGTGCAACCTGTGGTCATGCAGTCTCTCTTCTTGAGAAAAAAAATCCCACCCATAGGCAGGGGAATTATTCTGGCTGAGAACTTCAGCTATTCTGCACGCAACAGTCAATAGCCATTGATACAGCAGTGACCCAACTGTTTACATTAGTTAAAATGTCCAGCCTAGTCTGTTCCTACACCTGAGCCAAGGACACTGCGGTAGATATAAGTAGATGTGTTCTGCTTTCCAGCTCAGATATGCAATTTCTGAAGCATTTGGACATGCTTCAGAAGGTCCATGCATGCAGGGGTGTTCTTTTTGCAGATAGGCAGATATCATATCCATGTATCTTTAGAAGGCACGGCATAGAAGCCAACTTCTGAGGGAAGTAAGAAGAAAAAGAACTCATGAGCAGTGCTCTCACTTTGGCTGTCTCAGTGCATTACCTGGGTGCTGTTGTAGGAATTGCAGGGCGGTCCAACCTGCCAAGGGCCATCCACAAGACCTTTGGGAAGGAAAGCAAGTTGGACAAAATCAGTAGCCTACAAAGTCAGTCTTGGAGCTGGGGAAACACTATCATGTTGTCAGAGATTACTTCAGTGCCAAGCATTGCTAGAACGAATTCCCTATTTTTTAAAAAATCAGTGCCTAATGTAGCTGGCTCCAAGTCAGTTCTCAGGAAGCCTTCAGAGCCGTGTCCTTCAGTAAGGCTACTGTTCTTCCAATTAATTTTTTTTCCTTTAACCTCTAAGACTTATAACCAGACTACAGTGTTAAAAATCCTTTGTAATATATAACTACAAGGGAAAATAAATTCCCATTCTCTCTAGCAAAAGTTGTTCATCTCCTCTCAGAAGTCACCTGTTGTGGGACCGAAACACAAATTGCAAACCTAGAGGTATGAGTTCTGGGTAACCAAGGACGGAGGTAAAATAAACCAGCTGCATACCACATTAGTGGCAGCTTTTTTCCCTAGGATACTCAAACCATCCCCTCAAAGCCTTTACAGAACTTACAAGCACATGGCCACCCTATTCTAAGGCCTAGGCTCTTCTAAAGTGTGTTTCTATTCTCTTGCCGTTCTTAACTGCATTTAACTTTCAGTTGAAGGGTCACACATTGCATCTTTCCAGAATAAGATGACAAAAGGGACACAGTCTTAAGCCATACAGCACCTGTAGAGTGTGCCAAGCCAGATGAGATTTGCTGGAAGACATTTTTATAATGCTATTCTATAACTTAAGCATATAATTGAAAGGCAATTATCCTGTGAGATAAAGGAAGATCTTGGTGTGCTGAAGTCTAAGGCAGAATTACATTTACTTTAAGAGGTCCTAACTTTTTATGCCACACATTTTCAGTTCTGGTCATGTCTTCTTTGGTTTTTTTCAGTGATTTCAACAAAATTTTCTGATGATCCGACTTTCAAGAAAAAACATGAAGCTTGGAAGTTTTTTGAAGGTAAAGATGGATTTAATTGCTACTGGTTCTACACAAGATGTTAGTTTAGCTGAGTGCTACAGGACAATTAAAGTGTTCCAGTCAGGCCCAGTTTTGCTAGTTCCTGTGCAAACTCAAGCCTTTCCTGAGAAACCATTACACAGAGTACAAGAGGTGCTGGAGAAAAGAAAATGGAAGGCTTCAGCTTCAATTTTTGATATATTTCTTGTGGTCAATGCAAAAATAACCTATGCCTGGCTAATCATACAATGCAAATGCAAACCCTTACCCAGGAAGGTGTTAAGCACGTCTGAACAGCAACCAAGCACTCTGCACTCCCTCCAGCCTTAGAAACTGCTCACCGAAAATGCTCTGCACTGCAGGAGCAGCTTAAAGCTCCCTTGAGTTTCAAGGCAAGCAGTATTTTCTGTGTAGAACTGTTCCAGGAGACTGAAATCTAGAAATTGCATGTAGTTGGGATTCCCTCCTTCCCCTCCTAACCCAACCTGGGGCACCAGTGAAGCACCAGCATGGCATTTGCAGCTGCTGTGCTGCCTGCCAGGGAGGAGAGCTCGCTTGAAGGCTGGCCTTGATTCTGTGGGGAGCCGTGCTGTTTAAACCACAATTTACAAACTATATTATTGTACTGTGTAAGGGGAACGAAGCACAGAACTGCAGGTCAGGGGTCTAGTTCTATCAATGCTATCTTCTACAAAAACACTTGACCTCTGAGGCTTAGTTTCCTCTTTGTAAAGCAGGAAAGAAGCCAATATGCATCCCTAAGGACATTTCAAGACATTAATGGGTAGAGCATCCTTAAAGTACTCTATTTAGAGTTTTAGTAAAAGCAGAAATAAGTCATTAAAGATTTCTTCTTCTGAACAAAATGCTGCATCTTGACTTGCCATGGCACACAACTCCTGTCAGCTCCACTCGGAATGTGTTATGGTACCTGAATGAAAGCCATAGAGGGAGACTGAGGCTGAAGATTGAAAAATAAAATTTAAAAAAACCAAACGCAACAACAAAAATTTCAAGCCAGTGCTTCTTTCTTCCTCAGTTGTTCAGCACTCCCCCACAATTTTTTTTTTTTTTTTTAAAAAAAACTCCAATTACAACGTACAGCTGTTTGAACTGGAAAATAATCCAACTGAAGTCCTTTTGTTTCCATGTTGCCCCACCAAAAAAAAAAAAAAAAAAAAAAAAAAAAAAAAAAAAAAAAAACCAAACCCCATCCAGACCAGACCATCCCTTTCCTCCCTCCCTAAAGTAAGCCCTCTTAGGTGTAGTTACACCTGTTTGCATCTATGGAGACTTCAATCAAATTTTAAACTGAGCAGGATACTGTATGAAAGTTTCAAGAGGATTAAACTACTTATGAACTGTTACCTTAAATCTTTTGGGCCAGGGTCTATTTAGATCTTGTAGATATAACTATGAAGCCTACAGCTGCAACACTGACCATCATCTGTGCTTGGATTTCAGATCTGTATGTGTACGCAGTGTTTGTCTGTTCGATAGGAATCATCAGCGTCCTCCTTTTTACACTTGTCATTCTCTGTCAGTCACTTCTGAGCAAGAGGAGATCCACAGGTGAGTGAAATGTCATTCCTCCTGACTGCAAGACCCTTATCAAAGAGGGAGAGGGGGAGAAGGAGAATGCAGAAAAGGTGGGAAAAGCAGGAAAGAGAAATATCTCCTTGTCTTGATTTTAATTTTTAAAAAATAAAACAAAACAAAATTATTAGTAGAAAAGACCATTTTCTGACAGCAAAACTAGAACAAAAGCATTTTGCTCCCTTTGAATAGCTATTTCACTTTAAATTTGCTTTGGACTTTTCAAAATCTTTCAGCTTTGCATAAACATAAATTGAAGGTTGTTGGAACTTCTTTCAAAGAAGACCAAGTGCTGTATCATTAAATTGCATTCTGATCAGATCTAGCTAACATTTTGCATGAATGACAGTTTTGCAGACCTTTAGAGGTGTTTCAAAGCAGTCTTATTCTGTTCTGTTTTTTTTCCTCTCTTCCTGATTAGCTCTCAATATTTTCAGGAATATGGGGGTTGTTATTCACACTCTCTTGTTTGTAGCATTCTTTCAAACTAAAGCATCATTTCATCATTCAGATTTGCCCTTTCATAATAATCTTTCAAGATCAAGGATTATTGTTTCATTCTTCTCTTTCTCAGAGAGGGTTTCTCAAAGAAGCTACATCTGCATGAAAGCAGCCCTACTATAATCAAAAGTGTTATTTCAGATCTGTGGAGTAGCCACCGCAGCCTCTACTTTCCATTTCAGTTTAAGAGTAGTTTATTTAGGGACCTCACGCAAGCTGTAAGGATGAGATACCAGCATGCTTAGCAGCCACCTTTATAGAGGAGAGTGTAAGGACCATCTCTGAACAGAAGCTTTCAAAAAGAGTTCAGTTAGGGATTTATCCTGTTAATGGTCATTGACAGAATCATGACTTTGCTGCCTCTTCAGTACTAAACACAAACCATGAAGGAATGAGTGACTCAGATACACGAGGGAGAAGACATGTAAACCAAAAATAGATGTATACAGAAGTCCTTGCCTGACCACAAACACATTTCAGGCTGTGGCTCCATCTTCCTGGTAGTGTGCTCAGTAGAGTAACTCTGATTGTAACTCAGCCCGACAACTCTACTTGCCAAGAGGAAGGAGCGAGATCAATGTTATTCTTCCTACCCTGTTAAGTGATGACAAAGCTTTTGTGCCAACAGAGTACCCACACTTAAGTATGTTGGTCATGGTGAGTCACCCTGAAGCCACAAACACCAGGCACACCGATGTATTCTGGTTTTTCTCGAACAGACTTTGGGCTAGATTTGCTTCTGTTTTTGTTGATTTATGCTGGTGTAAGCATACAAGCAGCTTGGGGACAAGGTCTCTACATTGAACCAACATGAGTTAAATACAGAAATAGTATAGAATAAGCATATACAACAGAGAAAAAGTAATTTCATCTGAGCTGCTAAATCCTTTCTTCACTACCCTGGTATCTGAATAATTGCAGGCTTCACCACACTTTTATTTAGATTTTGAATATTATCCAGTAAATACTGTCAACATGAGACTTATGGACTCAATGGAAATAGAATAAAGCTTAGCAGACAGACACTCACAATACAACAGAGAAGATTTTCAGGCAAACCTTTCAGATAGGACCACCTGATCAGTGTATTTTCTGGAGCCCAACTGATTGTCTCAGCATTCAGTTAAGCATCAGGGAATTAAAATTTCTGAAGCACCAGTGGAAGAAGCGTCAGTGACAGACAGTCTCCACCAACCCTGTATTGCTCTCCACAGGCTCTGGGCGGTGGCAGCAGGCTCAGCCCTGAAGCAGCAGTTCCCACTGGAGTACTTTCTCCACTGAGCCATATGGACACAGGGCACAAAGAGCCCCCTCCTCCCTCGATACTCCTCTACCACTTCTACGTCCAGAGGCACCTTCCAGGGGTTAGGGTTTGACCACAAGATACCCACTCTGTCAGCCAACAGCAGCACTCTCTCATTCAGACTGTTAGAATAAGGCAAATCTCCTCAAAATTGCTATGTTACCTCCTCTCCATTCTTGGCACTCTGTACCTCCATCATGGGCTGGACTAAGCAGATCCTAGTATTCGTGTGAAAAGAGCCTGCAGGGAAATAATGAAGTCCATCCTTTCTTGAGGAAAGGAGGAAAGACAGCGACAGCAAAGCAATCCTCCCTCTGCATCATCCCAAGCCTCCAGGCAGGCTCTTCCACCATCAGCGAGATGGTTGCAGCATCATCTTTCTCAGAGGTTCTTCAAGAGAAGCTGGCTCTGCTCTTCCTCTTGAGACCATGTCAGGGGCCCAGGATAACTAAAACTTTCTCCTTACCTCACCTTGCTGGGCAAATTTCCATCAGGGTTTCTCCTTGAACGTCTCCAGTCACCCCACCCCTATCACAGGGACACCAACAACTCCCTCCACTCTACCTCCACTCCAGTTTCCTCCCCTGGTTCCTCAGCCCTAACACCACAAGAAGGATAACCTGCCCCACCCCATCCCACCACCACACACAGGGAGTGGAGGCAGACACCCAAGTAAGCACAGGGAGAAGAGGGAGGGAAAATGCTTCCCAGCCCCCTATAAGAACAGCCCAGCCTGGGACAAAGAGCAACTCATACCTGAACTAAAAGTTGGGATTTGCAGTAGATGAAGCTGGAGATGATCCCTCTGGAGTGTCTGTCTGCGAAACCTGAGCAGATCCTGGCTCACCTCAGGGTTCTGACATGAGGAGTGTCCTCACCAAATGAGCTCCTTAGGTTTTATTAGATTGGCACTGCAGCTGGGGCTGGCCCATAGCACAGGGCAGCTGTTGGATGCTGTGGGAAGCAGCAGTGGCTGCCGCTGGCAAATCCTCTGTGGTTTTGGTAAAAGCCTATGCCCATGCGTTACAGGAGTGGTTGCTCTTCCCAATCCCTGGTTCAAAAGCTGGGAGTATTGACCCTAGGGCAGAACAAAGTAATACATACCCAGAGATGCTCAAAAGCATGTCAACAGTGTGCACAGGCATCTCCATACTCCTGAAAGGTCAGGCCTACCGTCCTGTACATTTATAGAGGCCAAACAGACAGATGGAAGGACTGCCTTGGCTGACTTACGCATAGACATGGTGTTAGCCCTAGTTCCTAGTGTTCTCAGCTCCCCTTTCCTTAGGACTAAAATGCACCCCACTAGGAGCTGTGTAGCTTCCTTAGAATGTGAGCATTTAGGTAAGCACAAATGTGAAAACTTTCCTGTAGAGAGGGGCATAATCATGTAAAGTGCACTCTTGCCTGGTTTTCATGGCCCTTTAAAGAATGGAGAACACAAAGGGAGGAGAGTGTCTATGTTGTATTTAACTTCACATCATGGCCCAGGGATGCACCCTCTTTTCCTTCTGAGAAATAAGTTGGCAGTAAGTTGACCAGAAGATCCAGAGCCTCTTCTCCTGCCTGCATGTCTCCGCACTCAGCATGCGGCACAGCCTGGGCAGAGCGCTGAAGGCACTAAGCCACAAAAGAGCATCTTAATAACCCTGGCTCCTACAAGGCTGCACTGGGGCGGGGGGGGCGGGGAGGGGGGAAGCTGCCCTTGCTTAGGGCTACAAATTCAAAGGAATACAAAGCAGAAGGATTTATACAGCTCACACACACATCTGTCAGAAACAGGATAGTGGCTGGATTGGACCTCTGATCCGATCCCAGGAGGCAATCCCTTTATGCCTGAGGCCACAGTCTAGCTTACATCAGGAACAGCAGTGGAAAAAATCCTGTGGGTGAATGGTTTATTTCAGGCTTCTGAAAATAAATAGAGGCACCACAAGGGAAATAAAAGTCTTCAAAGTAAAATTACTGGCCTGCTGTGCTTTTCCTTAGCAAGCTGTCTTCTGGCTGGGCTGACCACTGGAATGTGTGTTGCCCAGCACTTCCACAGCAGATTTTTGGTGTTGTTTGATACACTCCCATCTTCCAGGCCTAGCTATGTCTTTGAGTCAGACTACATTTTCATGCACAATATAATGTATGGTAACAATTAGCAGCTCTCCCAGTGTTAACAGCCTGGCATCTCCACAGCCTCAGCAACACCTGCCTATCTGCAGTGTCTGTTTGTAACTCATAAACTGTGTGGGTGTGAAGCCACATTTTCTTTCCTTTTTTTTTCTTTAACAGTGAAGCATTACCTGGTGAGATGCCCCCAGAACAGGTAGGAGATTACGCTTCTCTTTACTCTAATCCAAGGCACCAGTTCTGTTTTTGTTTTGCTATGTATTCTGAAAAAGATGAGTGGTGTTTTCCAAAATGCCTACAGCAGGATAAAGAGTCCCAGGTCCATAACTCATGAACATGCCTGCAAGCCAACATCTGCTGTGCGTAATAAGGGAGATCTACCTCAGCTATCTAGTTGTAGGTCCTGTAGGTGCTTCAGGGACAAGCCTCTCCTTGAGACACTGAATTGCGTTCTGGAGAAGCCGGCTTTCATCCTGTGTGGTTTTCTAGGATTTCCCAACACCTCATCAGATGGTAATGACTTAAACCCTCCATGTACATAAAACAAACCACAATGTTACCTCGTGATTCCTGCACCCAGGAGCAGGGAGTAGGGCTCAAAGGAGGTTTGCTAGGCCCACAGTCTGTTCCCAGCTGAAGACTTCAAGTGATGGGAAAAATTCTACTTCTGCTGCAGTCATTAATCACTGTCCCTTTAAATACCACTGGCTGCCAAAAGTTTTTGATAGTGTAGTGCAATAAAACTGATTTTCATTGTATGATCTTCTTGAGGGATAAATTGTGCTGGAACTGCAGTAAAAAAACGATGATGGAGGTATTTTACAAACAAAAAAGATTAAAGAGGGGTGCCTTATAACAACACAGAAGAACAACTGTTTCCCAGTTTTCAGTGACATAAAATATGTGTTTCTAGCCTTGTAGTTTAAATCCAGTAGCCCCTGGTATCACAGATACTGTTTCTCATGGTATCTTTTTAGACACTATGAGATTCAGTGCCAAGTATAGCATATCATAGATCCTCAACTAGTGTAATTTGTCGTGCATTCTCAAGGGATTATCACTGTATTCAATCTAACTGACACTCGGATGTAAGTGAAGTCACAACAAAGCAACAGAGTTCAGGGGAGGCCAGTACAAACTGAAACTTTCATGTTATTCATGGAAAGATCTTTGCTCTGTGACCCTGACCAGCCATTGCACCACACCAAAAATTTACAGAGACAGCTCAGCGGTTTTCATTTTTCCCTGAATGTCTTTCCCCTTTTTCATTAGCAGCTGGGACAATGTTGGAACTACAAAAACAGAAAAAAAAGAAGGGGGAAGGGGAGGAAATCAAATTAGAATGGTAGAGAACAGAAGTAGAGGAGGAAAATGAGATGCAATTGAAAAGACGACTGAAAAAATGGAGCATGGCAGTCAGATAAAAAGTCTTGTAGTACAGAATCTGCCTCTCTGGGAAATAAATGATGTGGTAGTGATACTGCTGCAAACACTAAACTTAGAAGGCTGAACAGCAGGGGGCAAACAAGCCGACATGGTTTCTTCATTGTAAAATGGAATCTCCAGAAGTGAAAGATATGCATGGCTCCATATGGGTAAAAATAAAGTTTCATGCATTTCAGTGTTGTGGCAAGATAATGCTAATGAAAGCACTGGTCCCACAAATACGTGTCGGAAGTGCATTGACTGCAGGGCTTTAAAATGAAAGAGCTGTGAAAGTGTTAACACTATAATAATTTTTGTTACGTTTCACACTTGATACTATTTATTTTCCACCCTCTACTCAAAACACAAACCATTAATTCCTTTGAACCCACTTCTATTCACCTGCATATTTCATATCTTGGAACTTAATTCAACATATTAAGACCCAAAACCCAGTGTCTAAATTTTCATTAGGCCAAAGCGATGAAATAATTTGCATGAGATTCCTGCCAGTCAAAATGACTATGCTGTGCAAAACTCAGCCTTGATTAGAAAGGCTCAGCTCCAACTCCCTTAGTGATATTTCAAACTCGGAGCAGAATCCAGTTTCAAAATTACATTGATAGTCCGGTGTCTAAGAAATGTCTGTACTCCCACCGCAGTAATACCTAAGCATCTTAAAATATTTAATGTCTTGACATCATAATGGTTTTTTTTGACTTAATTGGAATCTGGAGCTCAAAGGGCTAAGTTATTTGCCCTAGGTCTCACAAAATGGCCTCGGTAGAAAAGAAAATTAAATCCAGATTTCCTGAGTAGAACAAAGCAAATGTTTGGGTTTTGGTTTGCTACTTGACCAATTACAAATTAAGGAAAAAAATGAGTCAACCAAAACCCATTTCTTTCCCACATTTAAAAATAAATACCTAAATAAAAAGTACAGTTATTTTGGGTTTTCCAAACCACCTAATTCTATTTTCTGGGGTTTTCATTTCTTTAAATATCCTGCTTCCTGTTATCTTCTTTGTTATTAGCTCATTTTGTCAGTTTTCAGATCCAGAAACCCCCAGGAGGTATAGTTTTGAAAATAGGAATTTTTTTTTTCTGTCTTTATTTTTCCTTTTTTTTTTTCCTGAACTATCCAGTCCTTCAGTGACTGCTCTTCTGGAGACAAGAAATTTGAGGTGAAAAAAGTGTTCACCTCAAAAAGCTGTTGGTCTACTGCCTTGGTTTCATGGTGCCGATCTAGCAGCATAGGAGCAAGTTCTGCCAGGCTGAACCAGAACCATGTACCCAGCCCTCCCCTGGCACCTCTTTACACAGCTCCCCTAGTTGGAAAATTTCAAAGTAGCTCCCAGTTCGCTCCAGTGAACTTTTTGTCATCCTGCTGCAGACGAGAGAGAATAGATGACCTATAGAGCCACAGGAAAAGTCCCACATCCTTGACTGTAATAAGGCTAAAGCCCCAAATTGCAGTAGTTTGCCTGCTCTTGGGACAGTATGTTCCAGATATACCAGCCATGACCTCCAGGGAAACTGCTGTCCTGGTGCCATGATTGTTAGACACCTTCCACAGGTTTTTTCCCCAAACTCCTGTCATTTTATTGCTCTCTAAGAACTCCTTAGATCCTTCAAGAAATGCACAACGTGACACTGTTGAAACAGAAGCCAGGAGGTTGGAGGAGGGGCTGGAGATAAAAAACTAACTTTCCTTTTAGACATAGAACAAGACAAGCTCACAAAGAGGCAGTGTTTTGGAGCCAAGGAGTATTTTCTGAGCCTTCTTGTTTGGTTTGAGGAGCTCAGTTCTAAGACAGCAAGTACAGTTATTGTATCTCTCAGAATTAATTAACCCTGTATGGCCCTGGCATTTAAAAGAAAAGTGTAAGCTACGAATACATTTCTCTGTAGCTTCACTTTTTCAGTGGCAAAGAAGGAATAATAACTAATGCAATGATTTGACACTAAGCCTTTTCACATATTGGGCTTAAAGTAGCTGCATCAGAACAATAGTAGTACCTTTAATTATCTTAGATTATTAAAACAAAAAAAAAATTAAAAATCATTCTCATCCCCTTTATGGTATTCTTTGTTCTTTGCAGTTTGCCGTGTTTGGGCAGTGGAGCTAGGCAGGATAGTTTCATTTCCTGATGGTTTTAAACAATTTCATGTTTTGATTTTAATATAGAAACAAATGGTTGTTGTGGGATAGGTTCACAATAGTGCAGGCAGACTTGGAACAACCCTCAGCTACATAGTTGATGTGATTTATTTATAAATCATGAAAATTTTTTACCTTTACCTTAAAAAACGTTTGGCAGCAAACCTATGTTTTGGACTGTGTACATGGAACAGAACTCAGAAAAATCAGCAAACCAGAGGCTTTTTGTAATCTATGCAAGTGTAAATCCAGAGTGATTTTTACCAATGGTAGTGACATTCATTTGGATTTACAGCTACGTAAAATGATAGTGTCTCTTATTTAGTTATTCTTGAGTGGGCAACAGCAGAGACATCTAAACTTTCATTAAGACTTTGGCCTAGTTTGAATAATAATAAAAGAACCCAGAGAGGAACAGCAACTTGGGACAAACAATTTAAAATTCAGTGTTGTCAGTGTGTTGTGGTTATGACTCTGGAGAGCCTGGCTGGATGTCATTGTGTGGTGTAACTCACCAGCACAGACCAGAAAGGTCCCCACAACCATATTCCCAGGGCAAGCCCATGGTCAGATGTTTCTGAGCAACAACTGCTTACCAAGTCACCTCCACCACCACAGTCATCATAACTAACTGCTGTACACTCTCCTCCCACCCTACCTGTCAGTTAAGATTTCTTTCATTACCAGTTAAGCCAATACAGTTTCATTTCACATTAGCTGCAAGCTAGGAGCACGTGCACAGTCAGTTACCCCAGCTCAGCTGACACATGGTGACAATTGCTGCAACCTGACTGCATATCCTAGCCCTAAATATTCAAAGCAGGATTTATGACCTCAGGCTTTGGGAAGTGCCAAGGGTAAAAATCTCAGAGGATGTTAAGCTGTAATAGTCCAAACACAGAAGACTTCTTGGACAGGAGTCTGTTTGCAATGCATCTTGTACTCTTCCCTCATACCTACTAGTGCTTTTTCAGCACAGATATACTGGGGAATGCCTGAGTTTAGAGACTGGGGCACAGTTTCCCCATTTTATATGTGCTGAGCACACTGGCCTCTTTTAAGAAGCTAGCTTTTTCAAATGTGGGTTTGTGAGCTGTCTGAAGACATGCTGCACGCCTTCCTGGCCACTCAGCCAGTCTTAGCCCAGAAACTGCACTGAAGATTTTGCATTTCTATACACTTCCTGTGTGAGCCTATGCAAGTCGCCTAACCCTTCCGTGCCGCTGGCCCTGGAGGACAGGAGGGTACAAGATCATCCTGGGTGCAGCAGTGGGGTCATATATATATTTTAAGAAATAGGTGCTATGAAATGAGTCTTGTTTAAACCTGATGCTTTGCATTTCTGTGCCAGGACAGATCAGACTCCTAAGTCTCTCAGACAGGCTGTATGGTTGAAAAAATGCAAGACTCAGACCACTTCCAACCACCGTAAGGGGTTTTTCAGTATATCCCCAGGTCAAAATCCAAGTTTTTGAGCAGGGACTCTCACAAGTGGAAGGTGAGGTATTTGCATGAACTCACTAGGAAAAACTGTCTTTCCCTCCATTGCCTTCAGTTTTCCTCACATACGCATCTCTGCTTTGCAGCTCAGGGGAGACAGTTACCAGTGTGACAAGCATGTCCCCTCTACAGCCCAAGAAGGTAAAGAAAAAGAAAGAGAAAGAGAAAGTGGAGCAGCCACCAGCCATCCCAGCAAAAGGTATGAGAAGAGAGATGCAGAGGTATTTCAGTTCCCGAGCACAACCATGAAGGGACAGCAGAACGCGGGATGTCAGGACTCCTGCACTCTGACACTGACTGTGTCTGTGGGGTGAGCTGTACTTGCTCCCATCAGTGGGGGAAGAAATGGCCCATGCTTGCTGCTGTGACCGGCAGCTCACCTCTCTGCAACTTTAGCTATTGAAAAGCTGGTCAGCAAGGTGCAGGTGCACTTGAGAAGTCAAGCAAGCTGACCAAATAAAGATCAACCTCTTGGGGAACCTCACTTTCAAAGAGGACTTGGAATTGCCTCCAGGGTCAATCACACAAACTCTTGGGCATACTTTCTGAACACTACTGTCAGTGCTGAGCCACTGACAGAGAGGGAAAGGACTCAAAGGTTTACTGTGTATCAGGTCACAAGTGACCAGATCTCGAGGAGTATTTGCTGGGGCTTCTGCACGCAAATGGCATGTTTTGCATGTCAGATTCTTTAATCTTAGGAATTTTTCTAATTCATAAGTATTATGTTTCATTGTAAAATATGTCACCTGAAATACAGTTAAAGTCTGGTATAAGTACATGTATTTTCTTCTAATCTGCTATTAATCTGTAATTTATAAATTGCTAATGCATATACTAAAAATCACAGTGAATTATGATAATATGAATTGACCCCTTAATATTTATTTCCATAGCTCCAATACCCAATAATTTTCCTAAGCCCAAACTCTTGAAACCTCAAAGAAAATTGATACTGGTAAGTAATTTTCTATGACATTTTCTCCATACTCTTCTCTGTCAATACAATTGTTGTAATGTTGCCAGAACTCTAGGCTCAGAAACTATAAATTGGCTTAAAAATCATACAAGTTCTTTTTTTGCAAGTAATACTTTTTTAAGTGATTAATTGTCTTGGCTCTTTTGCTTTTGCGCATTAGGTTACACTGGATTATGTTTTCCAGCTTTCTAGGAGCCGTCATGTCTAAAAATTTAGCCTGGTCTTAAGTGAAACCTTCTATTGATTCTCATATGCTTCTGTCAACTGGTGCTTTGGAAAATGTACCAGTTACTGACAGAATCACAACTGCACTGCTCACACTGCTTTTGAGACTTTTCAAGTCAGAAACAAGGGACCTGTTTCTGCCCTACAGTGATGTAAGCCAGGAATAACTGAAGTTGCAGGAGTGAGATGTATGTATATAGTTCATATTACAGAAGAGGAAAACTCATATGGCAGTTTCTGTTGGATATGCATTTCTGTATGAAAAAAACCCAAACTAAAGATATTCACCAGACAAATCAAATAGATGGAGAGACGTTTCTCTGCTTTAGTAACAAAGCAATACCTGGACAAGACGTCCAGGGGTAACAGAGACAGAGTTTTATACCAGCTATTTTCAGTTGTGTATATAAAGACGCTGGTCTGCTAGGCTCCCTAGATAGTCAATAGAAAGGCAGATGAGTGAGAGTAGGAGCCTGATGCTCCAACTAACTCAGACTAGATGCTCTGAATTGCCTTTTGGGGATCCTGCCTCCTTTCTCTGGCAACAGAGAGAGCCCAGAGTGACTAACTCCCTAACTTAGGCACCTGGGTGAAGGTGGGTGCCTAAAGTTAGGCTGTGTGAATAAGCTCAGTGCCTCTGTGATGGCTTCACTTTCAGATGAGGATTAGAACTGGGAACCTTCCCACCAATTGTTAGTAAATATTCTCTTCCCTTTTAAGCATGGTCAGGGTACAAGCCAGTATATTTAGGCATAATACCAGATGACTTCAGAACAGCTCAGCTAAAACCTTAGGTGACACTGCTGCTTGGGTATGGAGCTCACCTCTCCTTTGCTGGTCCTGCAGGGATTGCACCTTGGCCGGGCTCAGCTCATACTGGTTAGGTTTCAGTAGAGGAAGTGGTAAATTTTAAAAGTCTGTGAAGAAAAAAAAAAGCTTTTATCCATGTAGGGTAGGTAATTGTGTCAGGCCAAAGCTATGCTAGCAGGACAAAGACACAGATGAGAGCACTCAGCACCAGGGAATGACAGCCGCCCTTTGCTCTGCACACGCTGCATTAACCACTGCGCCCAGGCATGCGGCTACATCAGAAATCCGTTAGTCTTCAGACCTCTGAGGAAAAGCTCTCATGAGTTAAAGCGCTCAGACTCTTCCTACAGGTCAATAAAGCACGTCAACACATGCTGAATTTGAGGTAAATCTGTTTCCAGATGCTTTTTCTTTCTAGAATAAATCCAAGGAGGTGGGCCACAAATAGCTGTTTGCTCTTCTCTTCCTGCTACACAATCCCAGTCAAGGTTCAAACTCTTTGGAGGTGAGCAGGAATAAAGCCTTTTCAAACAATGGAATCAGCTTTGTTTTCCCTAGTATGACTGTGTGCAGCCAGCAGACTTGGTTTTAATGCCTTGGTGTTGGACTTGAGTCTGGCTCTGCTCTGTTCCTTTTCATCTTTCACCTCAGAGTGCAACCAGAGACATTGCAGCCTGCAGAAAACACACAATCTATGGACGTGAGTTAGTTTTAAGTATAAAGGTAATCCAACAAATACCATCCAAAGGATTTTCATGACCCAAACTCACCTAGCAATACTTTAAAGGGCAAAGTAAATGAAACCTAAGTCAGTCTATAAGGCACATTCAGAAGCTGAGCGGGACGCACCCCAGAGCTGTTACCCATTTCTGTTCCTCTTTCCTCCCTTTACAACATGGTTGTTTACACCCGTATGTTTTAGTATTCTCAGAAAAAAAAAAAAATCAAATTTTTCTGCTTTTAAATGATTTTTCAGTGAGGAGCTTAAAGTAATTGAAATGAAAGAAGTTTCAACAAAGACACGAAATGATAATAATTACAGAGAAAAAGACATACCAAATTCATCTATATAAAACATTTTATTGATTTGCAGCATACTTGTCTCTCCATTTTTTTAATTCTCAAAAATTTTCAGATTTTAAATTTGCAGTCTGCTTTGGGGGAAAAAAAATGGTATTGTCATCCTGCCAAATCTCTGCAGGATGAAAGAATTTTTTCTTTCCAACTGTAATTATTGTACAGCTAGTGTCTACACTAGGTCTTTTTTCACTGATGGCACACAGTTACTATGTAATTGCTACTGCAAAGACAGGTGCAAATTGCTGAGTTTCTGGACTTCTTCTGCAGCTTCCTGGTGGAACCCAATGAAGGTACCACACCGGGGTACCAGGAGAATACTCTAGAAAACCTAAACAAATAAGCTAGAGTATAAGAGAACATTACAAAATAATTCCAGTGTTCTGGGAAATTTTTTGTAATAACCTAAATACCAGCAAAATTATTTCCAGAGGACATGTGCTTCTGGTTTCTTGAAAGATGTTTATAATAAGCTAGAGAATTTCTTTTCTTGTTAACGTGCTAGAGTGGGTTGCAGTGTAATTTTATGAGAATACAATAACCTGGATAAAATATGGACACAATCTCAATGAAATTAAAAAAAAAAAAAAAAAGACAAAGCCTAATATCATGTTCAATTGCACAGCCTTGAGTAAAGCCTTTGAAAAACCCTGCTTAAGTCATATTGCTTTTGCTTTAGCCGGAATAACAATTCTATGCTCCCCTTGTTGCAAAAATATTCCCCATCAGTGTCATTCTCTATTAGCATCAATGAGAAATGTGTACAGATCAAAGGAAACAGAGATGCTGAAATACAAAAAGGGATGGTTTTTATAGCATGCAAGCGGCACAGAGAGTCATTAAGAAGAAGAAAATTCTAGGGGGCCACAAATTCTGCTCTCTAAGGGCCATTCTGCTATAGCCTTAAGTACTTAGCCCTTTGAGTTGGTAGAGATAAATCTTACACTTCCTCAACCAAATTTTCTGGTAAGCCTTTCATTGCCTCCTAGAGATTAGTTGTCATAGCCCAAGAGTGTCAGTTGTAGAATATTATCTAAATGAAAAGGTTTCAGTGTCTTCTCATGAAGGTTTGCACCACCAAGCTTAGGGGCTCTTGTGTGATTCACTGGCGCCAATGGAAAGGACATGAGACTTCAGGTTAAACAAATCCTGTGATCTTTACTTATGCAAAATTTTTGTTGACTTAATCATTTTCACACCAAATTTTAAGGGGAGGAATACCTGCACAGATAAGACAGGCTAAAGGGAATCTTCCTCATTCTGCTGCTGGCTTATGTGGCCTCTGCTGAGTCATATAATCATCCCACTTTGAAATCAGGTAAATATATCCTGTATTACAAATTATTCCCTTGGGCTTAGTTCTTCAAACACATGGTACATGTAAAGCACACAGTATGTAAGAGTTGGCTTCTGCTGTTCCTACACTGACTAACCTCTTTAATTCCGTCTTTACTGGAGTGTATCTGGCTTCTCTTGTTCCCCACTACAGAGTACATATTGGTCCCGTGTGACTTCTGAAGCGTAGTGCTTTCAGTGACCATAGCTGAACTATTTAAGAGAAGCATCCTTCTACCTTCAGCTCATGCAGCATAGACAGCATTGTTTATCTCAGCATGGATTGGATCACCTGTGGCCCGGCACCACGATTGCTGAGATTTTCTTTTGATGATGATGATGTAAAGCTACATCAGAAGCAGGAAGGGCTTATGGTTATCTAAGACTGAGGAAAACTTCTAGAAGTAATTTTTTTTAACTTTGAGTGAAAGCGCAATCTTTTGCACTCATTCTTCCTGTTTGTCTGCCTGTTTCAGGCATCACTTATATATTTTATGCTGAGATTTGCAAAGCCAGCTTAGAGATCTAGAATCCCAGGTTTTTACAGATGTAACAGAAATGGCTCAGGTTTCTTTCTGCAGTTTTGAAAATCCCATCCTTACTTATCATTTTAGGCTAAGTGCTGACAATGTGCTGAGTGCCAGCCAGTGCAGGTCAGGACAGTCGCTGCACTGAAAGTGCTTACTCTGTAATGAGTAACATGTCTGAAAGTCTGGAATTTACAAGTATTTATTCAAAGGACAGCTTCCCAGCTCCTGCCATGTCCACAATGCAGAAGGGTGTTTTTTTGAGCAGGAACTTGACATAGGTTTGAGACCTGTGGAACTGAAAGGGCTGTGACTTGGTCTCATCATCTGCATGTACTCAGCAAAATCAAGCTTTCAGCATTACACATTTAGCTCAATGTTCTACATCAGTGTATACTCCTGAATCAAGCAATGAAGGCAGGTGCTCCTAAAGCTGCCCTGAACCTTACATTTCCTTCACCTGAAAAATCCTTTTGACTTCCAGGTTTCAGGAGTGCATTTCCCATTGCACAACAAACCATGCAGATCCACTGTACATCAGAACTTTGGAGTCCTCTTGGGAAAGGGGTCTAGATGTGAGAGTGAATTATCTGCAGTCTGATTACCACATCAGAAGTGTGAAATGTGAAGAGCTGCTTTTGGGTTTTGATTGCTGGTAAATTTGTGCCTTCTAAGCTGTGTTCCATTCTGCTGTCCTGCAGCTTCAGCTTCACAGCAACCTGGGAGCAAATTTACACATCACAGGATCATACTTGAGGGGTGGAGTTGATTTTTTCCCTGTCTTCTTTTTAATCTTACAATTAAGCACTACATCATTCAAACCTGTCTTATACCACATGCATCAAGCTAGCCAGGAAGCTAGGCTAGTCAGTGTCTTGCAGAACTAATAGAATTCTTCATTAGTCCTAAACTGCAGGTACTATTGTCCCTTTTCTTGAAAAAGAAAAAGGAAGTGAAATACATCTGTTCAGTAATTTGTGGATTCTGGGTCTGGGAACAATCAGGTCTTCCTTTGTCCTGGGCGATTTTAAATTAAAACCTAAGCCACCCTCTGTTAGAAGAGTTGTTTCCTCTACAATGTGTAACAATGGGTGATGATTTAAGTTTCCAATTTCTTAAGACATTATTGATCTCCACAGACTTCAAGTAGCATTGAACATATGATATACAAAGAAGTGGTGAACATTTTTTTCCTTGACTCCCTGTGATTCTTGAATATTTCCATCCAGTCGACATAATTTTTCTCTCTGCAAGATGAATAATCCTTTTTTTTTTTTAAATTTTTTTCAGTTTCTCCTTAGGATGTGAGATGTCCATAGGAACATGAATGTCATTTACACATTCGGGCTGACACTCAGAACACAACATACTCAAAACTGCTTTCCCATTCAGATCACAAGTTATCTTTACCCCCAAGAAGGAACAGTTTGTATAAATACATAAAAATCTCTTGCTGGAATTGCACCGAGACTTGTATATTTACAAAATCCCACAGCAAGTGATTTTTGTGCGATGACACATTTGGAGTAATGAAAGTGTCACCAGAAAACTGAAAACCTTTAATTACTTCCTGAGGCCTTTTTGAAGGATAAGAAGAAATCAGCCTGATTTCCAGAAATATTGGTTTGGTTTAGAATCTAGGAATAACTCTGCAACTGCAAAAGGAATAAAGCATTAGCAGACGTGCAGACACTCTTCCTCAAAAGCTCTTTGAACAGGCTGGACAAACCTCTGCCAGGTATATTTAATTCTGCTAAAGAATAAAGATGGACCGTCTCACCCCTTAGAGTCACTTTCTGTCCTAGATTTGTGTGATTCTGTTTCTTTAAAATAAAAACATTCAATGGGACTTAGTAAATAATCTTTGTCCCTGACTTTACCATAACTTCTGTAGGATTCAACAGCAAAATTCAGATGCAGTGCTGAAAGTGGCTTCACAAATTGTTTTAGATATTGTTTCCAGGGAGTCTGGGAAATATTTTTTTTTTACTCTAAGGATTAAAAAACAGGCATCTTAGTGCAAAGAACCTGTCCTTTTTAACTGATAGTACCACTAAAAGTCATACTTCCTACTCCCAATATTTTCCAACATCATATTTCTCAGCTTTGGCACTGAGAAGACAAAAGCTCCCTTGATATTTCAGGACTCTTATGGGCCAGTAGTTGCATTTCTAGCAGATAACTCATCTTGCAGATCTAGCTTCACTTTTATGTGAAGGTCTGCAGAATTTTTCAAGCTCTGCTCTTCCAGGGGAATCTCTGGCTTTCTGCCTGCAACCAAGACACTGACATTGCTAAACACCCAAAGCTCTAAAGAGAGAGAAAAAACATCTCTTTCTGACTCCTGAGTTAAGTTACTACCTTGTTGAGGGAACCATCCCACTGAAGTTCGTATGGGTTTGAATATAAAGTATATCTATGTCCCTGAGGAGCACTAATTATTTGAACACAAGAAAGATTACACATTCTAGCGAGTGTGGTTTTACAGTTTATATCAAAAAATAGGACTGTCAAAGGCTAATTCTTTTCTCTGTGAAGCTACAGTGAGTTTTCTCACTATTAACTTTGCACAATCCTGCCAAACCCACTGCTAGCATGTGCTGTCTCTCCTTGTCCTGGTGGCCCAGACAAGGGAGTTGCAGCCTGTCCCCCAGACATGCTGAATCTTTTCTTCAGCACACTCTTGACTTCACCTCCATAGCTCACCCTCCAGCAACGGCCAAGGTGGCAGCCATACGCTGTCCCTTCTCACAGCTTCGAAAAAAGATATGCTTACGAGAAGGAGATACACAGAGGAAAAGAAGGGCTAGCCCCTTTTTCCTTAGTTTGCACACAATATGAAGTTGCCTCTCATCTGGGCATTCATGCAGAGAGAAGCAACAATCTGTCCCTGTGGCCAAAGCCCATCCAGTTGCCCTGGAGAGTGCTGCCTGGACACTTTCTGACTGAGCGTGCTCAGGTGGTGACACAGGATGCTCCTGAGCTGTGCCATCTGGACAGTATCCACATTTTTCCTGTGGAGCTCTTTACTGAGTGTGAATACAAAACAGGATATTTCTCAAATATGAAAGGGAAAAGGCCAAAGATCTGAGTCTGTCCTTTGAAAGACAAAGGGAGAGAAAAAAAAAAAAGGTGGTTCCAGCATGTGCTTGCTAAGAGCGAGCTACTTCATGGCACTGGGGCAGGGCTGCTTGCTTTGTGCTGTGGAGCAACCTGGAGAGAACTGCAGTTCCTAGAGACTGGACCAAACAAGCCTCACCACCACCTCCTGACTCTGTACCTTTCCAGTTTGATTTTCCTGTAGCACGTCGCAGCACTGCAATGTGCACCCAACAGCGCAGTGTGGCCAGTCCATAGGTGGCAGTTTGCCATGTATTGGCAATCAGTCTAGCAAACATATGCATAATTGGCAAGGTTTTATCCTTCCTGACCTAATCCATTCAACCCAAAGCACAAGGCATGCGAGTAAGGGTGGGGTTTCATTTTCAAGTGTTTCTGCAGGAAATCAGAGTTACTAAAAATATTACAAAGCTCTGACTGGAACATGGGACATAGGTTTGTTAAATCCAGAAAACACAGAGGTGAAACTTCAGTTTGTTCTGTAAACATAATTTTATTACCCTGGTCCCATGCTAAAGTCATTCCACATCATTTCCGAAACAAAAACTCAACCACACATAATCATATAGACACTGAATTCCAAGGAAGATGTCTGCAGCAATAGTCACTAAAATATTTAAGATTGAAGTGAACTGGGAAACGAGCCCTTTTCTGCCTATTTTTGATAGTAAACTAGAATCAAGGGAAAGATTATTTTTTTAAATTAGAAATTCACAGTCATTTTGTCATCTTCATGATAACTGGTGTGGTCATGAAACAGTGAGATTGCAGCAATTTGTAAGTGCAAGTTGGCATCAGTTGTTCTTCCAGACAAGTTGAATTTATGAGGTTATTATTTGCTTGTTTTCTTCATAATTAATTACAAATTTGGATAAAAGTGGTCTTAGTTAAAGCTTCAAGAACTTTCAGTCTGACAGTGCTCACAGTAAACAACCTTGTGGCTGCTGAGAAAGAAACTAGCTAAGCCTAGAAAGAGCATAATTAACATTCCTGGTAATTATGACATAACTGAGTAATTTTCATTAAAAATCCAAACTTTCTAGGTCATTTCCAGCACATTTATATACTAGGCAAACCCAATAAAAACATAACTCCATATACACATACTGTAGTTTCTTTTAAATATTCACATGATAGACTTTACAGATTGTTGATTAAGAAAATTGTTCCTCTAAGTGAAGTGGGAAGACCTGTGACTGCAATAAGCTAAAATTAAAAAGAAAGAAATCTGTGAGAGGAATCATTTTACATTTGCCAGAAGATACACTGGATAATGGTGACTCTTCCTAATTTATATTTCTGCAAAGTGTGCGATCCCAAGATGAGAAAATAGACATATAAGACAAAGACTGTATCTGGAAATGTTACTTTGGAACAGAATTCTATTTGAAGAAATAAATTCAATATTATTTTAGAACAATAATATAATTTTTCAGGAAAGGATGCTGTAGCCATAGAAATCCCAATGACATCCTAAGTGAAGAGCCAGGGCGGAAAGACAGAGGTGAATGGCCAGTTATTCCTTGTCTCTTCCTCTTCCGCTCTAGTATCAGTCCCGCCTATAGTTATAGAAGTCATGCTATTGTTCAAAAAAGGAGGTGATGGCAGGATTCCAGGTTTACACTGCCAAAATGCTATCCAATCCAAATGAGAGGCAAAATTGTAGAATTAGTTTTCTTTCCCTGCCTCTTCAGAAAAAATTGGTTTTGGACAAACAAACCAGCAAGATTAAATTAAACGTATGGTTGATAAATGAAGTACAGAAGAGTGTATGGAAAAAAACCCTGGCTATCATAGGTACTTTAAAGTAGCCCTGGCTTCCATGCACTGTTATTACACATCCTTTACTGAAAACTGTATACCCTTCACAGTTTTGAACCTCCTGTGTGTTTCCTCATATTTTCAATCAAATTATTACATACTAGAAATATGCATAAGGGAAATTATTCTACACATTTTATGGTGTGCTGTTGCTTGTAGCAGTAATTGAAGTACCTTTTCCACTTATGAAAGTACTAATTTTATTTGGTTTTATTGCTTTTCTAGATGCAATTATTTATTTAGTGTGTTTTGGCTTTATTAAATTATGTTTACTATAGGAACATCATAAAAATGTATGAAAGCAACACATCAGCCACTACTGCCCAATGACCTGTTTTGGGGAATCTAGTGTTATTTTTCATATCCAAACATAATAGAATAAAGTAAGAATAAAGAGATAATCTACACTGGAAAACAATGCAATTTGGAGATAATATAATAAAACACCTGGACAATATGATTTCATAAATCTTAGTTCTAAAATTTACATGAGTTGGGCATTGGGTTGGCTATTCTAGGACATGCGGCATTTTCTAAATGGAAACATAATATGAAATACAATTAAACAGCAAAAGGGAAAACATGTAGAGATTTTGCTTGCCCTGAACAACTGATTTCTGTGGAACAATGAGAATATTTCCACTCAAAAGATGCACTGGGTCCGTCTTAGGAAATGTGGAGTTTTACCCTGGCAGTGACCAACACTATGTTTGTAAAGTTTTATCAGATTCATTTTTAGGCGGCTTTTCACATGCAGTGTATTATTCTGCATTTAGTGGTCTAAGCTGACATCCACTGAAGCTGGCAGCAAGACTCTCAATATCTTCAAATAGAGACTAGATGTCCTATCATACACTGAGAATAAAATCAACATTTGCTGGTGTTAACTGTGATACCCACCCTCAACTTAGCTCCGGGATTTAGCCTCTGTACTACCTACTGAACAGATGGGCACATATAGTTTTGAAATCTCAAAAGGAATCTTTAACGTATCAAAAAAGGCAAAACGAACTTAAATGCCTAGAACCTGAGGCCAACATTCTCAGGTTAGAAAGAAGGGGGGAATACAAAACTTAGTTAAATATCAGAGCAATTAAGCAAGAGTTTTTTCTAACTCTTTAAGCCAAAGCCAGGATAGGACAGATGTCTTTCTAAACATTGTGCTTTAGTTGAGTCCCAATACATGAACAAAGAAAATGTGATTTTATTTCTGTTACATACAAAGTCCGACTGGGATCCACAGTAAGTCCTTTTATATCATTACACCAGAGAATTCAATGAAAGCAAGAAATCTGTGTAGTCAACAGTGGAACATTTGATAATGAATGAGGACCAGAAGCTGACATCAAATAGAACTACCCATATGAGAAGAAGAGGGAGGGAGAGAAGATGGTGTGAATAATCAAATGCAAAGATAACAGTCCTGCTGTTAGCCCTGCAAACAGCCTTCACTCACATGTACAGACCAACTGACTTCAATGACACCACCTGCAGCAGCAACAGCTGCACAAAGTATTTCAGAATCAGATCTGCAGAGGAGAAATAAGATTAAATTAATGCTGGAAAAGTGTAAACTGATCCACGTAGAGGGAAACAATCTGAAATACAGAGTGTGAGCAACTGTCAGGGCAAAATGAGAGGATTCCAGAGCAGTGCAAAAGACAGGAAGCAGGGGAGCACAGGGATTGATTTCAGAGGATATTAGATGTTTATCTTTCTAGCCAGAAGACAATATAGTAATTACTCAAACACATTTCAAGGAAACAGGAATCACTTATATTAAACCAGAAGGAAATGAATAGCAGTAAATAAAACATAAAGAAAACTCTTAGCATAGGAAAATATTGTCAATTTATTCATTACAACATTTAAGTACTGCATGAAAAGACCTTTTCTATAAGCTATAGTCTTATGACTGCAACAATTTGCACAGCTGAAATGTTTTTGTTTTGGTTTGGTTTGGTTTGTCTTTTTTAGGCTTAAACTTGAGGACACCAGTTGTATTCATGTAGAACATAGTACTCAAAGAGATATGAGAACAAATTCCAGGGAGCACAGACGTTAATCTGCTACAGATGAACTGAAATGCATTTCATATACTAGGGCCTCATGTACAATTCCACAGCCACTCTTGTGTTTGTTGCTATGTTTTTTGAGGTGAATTTGATATGAACAACCTACTCGATGAGCCAACACACACAAAAGAACAAAAGACAAGACTTTCCTCGTCTAAGCTACCACTCTGAGTCTGGATGAAATCCTCAATAGCAGTAGGGAGTTCTGTCACCCACATTAAATTTGTTCAGAAAATTTTATTGATAATGTCTTTTTTAGGTACGTTTTATAGCTTTAAGTCTTAAACTCAACCAGTGTAATACATCAGACAGCTTTGGTGTTTATGGCCTTTGTTCTAAACTCTGAACTGATCCATAGCATGAGAAAAGTGGTGAAAACCCATTGGAGCGACAGCACTCAGTTCTGTCCCTTTTTGCTGCCTTCTGCATACTTTTAACAGCTTTTTGATTCTGTTAAGAAACATAATGAGAGGTACTTTGAGTGGCTGTGATTAGAGATGTAACTAGTCCAAATTTTACAGCTGGGAAGCAAATCTGGCATATATATTTCAAATTGTGAAATCTGCAATAACTAAGACTAAATTGGGAAATTTAGGATTAAAGAGCTGAACATTTTGCTAACACACATCTTTCAGATTTGCAGTATTTGAATTGTCAAATTAAAATGTCCAGTGTTTAAGGGACAAGGAGAAATTGGAAATGAAGCTGCAAATCCCCCTATTTCCTGTTTCTTATATTTATTTTTATTTAATTTTCTATAAACTAACTCTAGTGCAGACTATACTCATTAATAGCACAGTAGAATTAGCATGAGAGAAGAAATATAGCCCATTCTATAAAATATTTAAGGTGTCTTTTACATTCAGTGGTAATGACATTATAACTGTAATTTGTTGGTTCTGTTTCCTAGCCGAAAATCGCAGAGGAGAATTTAACATATGCTGAACTTGAACTTATGAAGCCAATTAAGGAAGCCAAAGGCATTCCCAGTACAACAGTCTATGCACAGATACTCTTTGAGGAGAACAAGCTGTAATAGTTCATGCCTGTATAAATGTCCTTTATCTGTGTTCTATTTAATTCTTGCTGTGCTGTTTATTTATAAAAATTGTACAAATGTCCTTATTTTGTTATTTCCCTTCATGCACTTCTATTTTTCTATGAGACTTTTAAACAAAATGCAGTTGAAAGTAATCATAGAAAAAGCAGCTTGTCTACAACTGACATCTGAGAGAAACCTTTCGTAGTGTTCAGCCCCCCCTGTTTTAAATGGACTGACGTTCTACCTGGGGCATTTACAATACTAAACGTTATTCCATCTTTGATGCTAATTTGATAAGTCCAGCTGCAAACATCAACATCTGAGCAAGCCTCACATGGACTAGTGGCAGGATCCATGCATATCAGCCTGCTTCTGAAGAAAAAGACCACTGACCAGGAAATTTGTCAAATTGCTGTTTTTCCCATCAGAAAAATATTAATTCAGTAAAGCTGAGACTTCTTCCTACCACAAAAGAAAAGCTAAAATTACTTTTTCTGCTTTTTTGTCCCCCTCTCCAGAAATAGTTATAAAAAAAATTGTTTCTATATTTTGAAATTCCCTTTCTAAATGTCATTGTATTTTAAAACTCATGTTACTTTCAGTAAAGGTCTTCTTTAGTGCTTGAAATAAAACATTCCAAAATAATCCAGAGCGAATATTCATAGTTAAAACCCAGTGATTTGAGGAACAATATTTATAGCTTGGAAACATTTTCCAGGATTTGATATTTTTTTCATTCTGATCGGGAATAGGAAAAATTTGACAGCAAGTAAAAGACTTCAGCAGAACTGGGACACTGCTTTTGGCCTTGATCTAGATTGCTGCTCCCAAACCTGCAAAAGTTTCCTCCTGTGGCCTACGTTACTGAGCTGCTGATTTAGAGGGAAAAAAATCATGCAGTTACTCCTTTAGTATAGAGCAGACTGCATTAACGCCCTGCTTACTTACTTTGGAGTTATTTCTTTGGAAAGACCAGGGCTCAGGAGACAGGGAAATGAGCCTAATGTGAGAGCACAAAACACTCTTGTTTCACCTCTCTTCCTCTCAGAGAAGGGATTCTTCTTTTTCCTTTGGTACACGTTCATGGACAATGGGCTATTCTGTAGCATCCTGGGCATTTCAGTCACGAAGGATAGCTGGACTGATGTTTTCAAGCTCCTGAATCTCCAACACCTAAATTCCACCAAACTCATAGAGAGATGGGTACCCAACATCTTTCAGCCCTTGGGAAGCTTTAGCCCTTGAGAAACCACAGAGTCAATGGACATGTAAAAGCATGGACTCTTTAGCTCACCATCAGGCCCTGGAGATCTCATACATGTTCCAGGTCCTCTCAGGTCTGGGAGGGAGGGAGCCACTTGACAGGTCGCTTATTCAGCAGTATTTAGTGTGGATTTTGGAGTACCACTTTCAGGTCTTGTGTTTTGAAATCCTAACTAAGGTGATCCAAGTTGCTTCCTCCTTTACAGGTCATGCCTTTTTAGAGATACAGCAACTTCTCACCAGGGCTCAGACCACAGCTGGGAACCATCGCAGGAATACTCATGCCCTTATTCCTGTTACTGCACAGGAGCACAGGAAAGGAGGGCAGGGGTGACAATGCAGGAATGGGGACATGCAAGGGAGGGAGAGAGCACATCACTGCCTTTTGGAGTGTGTCACAGAATAAGTGAGTTGGAACTGCTTTTTAACTTTTTTGAACAGGGGTAGAGATTAGATAGCATACATAATCTGTTACTGTATAGCTCGGATGTGTGAATGTAGAATGCAGTCACCCACTTCCATGTTAGATAAAAATCTCTTGTATAAAAAAGAACTTCAGAAAAGCTTGTCAGGCTGGCCGCTATTGTACAGTACTAATTCCAACTCTAGTCCCTCATCAAAACAGTTCTTGCTGAACTAAGGCCAGCTTTTATCAATACGTTTGCTAGTAATTACTAGCATTTTTAGTGTCTTCATTTGTGAGCTGTCAAGAAAATGTTTCACCTTTTCATTATCCCAGGAGTTTAATCACCCACCAAAAGGGCATGCTGTCTTTCCTTGTTCTATGATCAGGTGATGGACTTTCAATGACAACAGCAATCAAGTCATTGACCAAAAAGAAATTGGTGCTAAAGGGTGATCAAACATTCAGGGATCAATTATGGAACAGCCAGAGTTTTCCTGACTATTCAGAGAGGAAATCTCTTATGCAGACAGCTGTAACGAAGGCCTGAGAAAGTATAGAACTTATTAGTGATTCATTTGGAATTAAAAATAAAACCCTAACGCATTAATGAGTTGACCACTTAGTTGTGAAATCTTTCTGAAGTTTGGTACGTAAACATTCCTTTTACATGCAACTGGCCATTGTGCCCATTGTTCAGAAAAATCCTCTACTGTATGTTTATGCCCAGTATTTTAATGAATACCATTCTTTGTGTATTAATATTTTGTATGTTCTTGTTTACGTTTGGTATCTAATTCCCCAAAATAATAGTTAATGCAGCTAAATAAATAATCTTTTTTGGTGAGATAAATTCACTCAGTCTGTGTAGGATTTATTGCTTGTTAGAGAATGATTTGAGGATATATGCTTATCTCGTATTCAGCATGTAGACAAACCCAATAAGTGGGAATTGACTTTTTAATTCTGCAGAAAATTCCATGATTTTAAAATGTTTTCCATTTGTGAATGACTTCAGATGACAGCAGCATCTTGAAAGGCAACAGACCAACTGAGTGAAAGGAGGCCAGAAATAACTACTTCGGAGACCACCCGTCTTCCTGAGCAGACACTTCCTGTGCCTTTTCTTATGCAGTGTCCACCCAGATTTAATAATGTCAGATCATATAATTGGAGAAAGATAAACATCATCCTTTATCTTGCAACTAATTGTACATCTTTAAGTGTCAAAGCAACTCACTTGAAAGACTACGGAGAAGAAAATTTCACTGTGCTTTAGTGGGATAAATACAGAATAAATTGGATTTAGCTCCTTCTCACAGGAACTGCAAGGATGAATTAATCTCTGGCCTAACTCCCTCTGGCTTCAGCAGAATAGCAGCAGAGCTGAATGTGCTCCACTGTTCTTTCATGAGAGGAGCTCCCACGAAGACTGTTAATACCTTATTAAGCAGCAGTTGGAGTCTGCTGAGTCACAGTATTTCGGTTACTCCTCCTGTTGTCATTGGTAAAACATGGCCTAGTGCTAAAATTCTAACAAATACAGCCTTATTAGCTTCACACCAATTTAGTGTCGGATTGTTAAATGTTAATGTACTGCTCTCTATAGCTTTAAATACAATTAGAGATGTTTACAGCTTTGGTTAAATGCACCTTGTTCCTCCACATTAAATTTTATTACTAGAATCCTCCATCAGCAAATAGGAGTAAATCATATTAGTGTCACAGGCTGTGTGGGGGTTGATTATGCATCCCAAGGAAAAGGTGTTTTATTACTCTTTATTACAACTTTCTAATTGGTAGGTGTGGTCAGAGTGTCATTATCTCTGTAATTACAAGCAAATTATTTGTTTTAGAATAACCATAACATAATTGTGGGGTTCTCTTCATTAAGAAGTTCAAGAAACTTGTGTCCTTAGCCAGGATTTGGCCAGGTTCTGCTGGCATAGCAGGACTCAGACCAGATGAGGTCTCGTTTGATGTTTGATTTGTAGGTTAAATTCTGTTTTTTGAGGGCTTCTCCAAAATACCTCTGTTGAGTGACATCAAGGTGCAAAGACCTTTTCTGGCTTCAGTCTAACCTGACAGGGTGAACTATAAAATTAATTAATTCCACTGCGTAACAATTGCTCTTCTGAGTTTCCTGCACTAATCTGAAATATACTCATTTGGTTTGCTTTGTTCCACCACCTGGTTTGACTCCATTTTACCACCTTGGTTGGGAGGCAGGGTAGATCAAAAGACTGCATGTCAATAAAGACTCCAAGTTTATGTTATTCCTCTCAGAAAAAAAAAAAAAAAAGATAAAATGGAGATGGAAGAGATTTTGAGATGTCAGATAGTCTATCACTTCATCTCAAAGTTGGACCAACTCAGCCAGACTTAACCTGGTAGAGGTTGGTCTAACATCTTTTTAGAAACTTAAGAGTGATAAGGTTCCATACTCTGGTCACCATCTATTTCCACAGCCCTAACAATTCAAAATGTTTCCTATCACATAGGCTGTATCTTCTTGCCTTTTCCCCATTGGACACACAGAACATCTCCCTTTCCTCTTAACAGCCTTCTCAATATTTGAAGATTATTGAAAGGAAGGTTGAAAAGAGAATTAATAACCTCAATTTTGTCAGGCTTTCCTCTTCTAAAGAACACATGATTCCCAACACTGCTTCTCTTGAAAAAATTAACAAATTTATTCCAGAGAAAACAACCCTGTAAATTCAGGAAATGGTTAGGTTGGTTTCTGAGCTGGCGTCCCAGATCCCATTCTGAGCACAGCCCACAGAGGTAAATGCATGCTGAAACACCTGCACAAAACACACCATAGCTCCGACACGTGGATCTCAAACAACCCCTCTCCCTGGCTGCCCCAGCTCTTTCAGCAAACTTCACAGCAGGTTGTTTCAGCATTTAGCCTCTGAGTGGAAATGCTGGAACACGAATGTACTCTACTGAGTGCATAGGAACAGGCAGGGCAAGAATCCTACCTGTTGTGGCACCATATTGTGTTAAGTCTCTCGTTTCTCAGCAGCGTTGCCAGGTTGTTCACAAAACCCACAAGAGGCTTTTCAGTCTTTCACCACCCCAGTCAGGAATGTTCTGGCAGCCCTTTTGAAACCTCCAGATGAGACCTGCTCAGGTTTTCATTTTAGTACATAACACAGCTAGTCACTGCAACAGCATTTCGCCCTGCTGTACAGGACCTGGGACTCAGGATCCTGTGTCTCACACCAGGGAAAATCAGGAGGTTGTGTGCACAGAGCCCCCAGGCAAGATCACCTGGGTTCTGGTCCTGGCTAGGGAAAAACTTTCGGGAAAGGGAGTTCTTACCTCCCTATATGCCTGCTTCCTGTGCCCCTCTTGAACACAATCTGTTGAGTCGAACTCAAACTTCCCCTCTTGGATTTGAGTTGTTTAGCTGTGTTAAAATCCTGTCTGTCTTGTCTGCAGCAATATTTTACCATAAGGAAGCGAATGAGAACCCAATGGTGCGTCAGCGCTCTATATGTAGAGCTGCACAAGACAAGATCACCTTTGGGGGCTTCTGCCTTCCTGTTCTGGGCTGGCATGGTCTTGGGCACAGTTAACAGCAGCTACAGAACGTAGCTATCCACAGCTCCACATCTTTTGAGAAACTAGCCATTGATCATTTTGGATTACCCTCAAGAAAGAGGAGGCCTGCAGGAACTTCTATGACTGCTAATAGCTCTCTCCTGCCACTGGGCGAGGGGGAGCACAGCACAGAACCAGGATGTCACATAAAATATACGGGGCAAAAAACACATGGGGATGGGCAATAGTTATCACTTTCAGACATGGTAAGTGGACGTGTGTCCTCCCCTTACCATAAAAGCGAACAAGGAGTCACTGGATACTGCTCAGTGGTGCTACAGACCTTCCTCCACCTCTGGTTCTGCCTGATGAGCACAGGATCTAGAAGGGAAACTACTCAGCACCGCCTGTGAACGGATTTTTCAGGCAGCCAGTTAAGCAGCTTTACACATCTTACTCCCCTGCACTAGTCCTGTGGGAGACAAGTGGAGAATACCAGCCTGTGTACTCAGATCGGAGAGGGATCAACTAGATTGACAGCCAGCCGCTGTTATTCTATATGGCACCTCTACGCCTTAAATGGTCCTGCCTTGCAATGACACTCTGCTCTCACTAGAACGGGTGCCCTTCAAATCCCTCAGGCAAACATAGCTACCTTCACTTCTACCTCTGCTTCCTCCTTGCTTGCTCTCAACGAGCAACCAGAGGATAGAAGAGCTCTGTCTTGCCAGGGAACTAACTCAGAAGCTAAAATTAGTAAATCACTGTGCACATGACGACAGCAAATGACAAAGGCCACTCCTATGTATCACTATAAAAAATAACATTAATTGGGATGCTTTGCAATTTCCTGTACAACCCATAATTAGGTTAGATAAGAAACTAGCAGTGTCTAAGTGCTATAAATGTCTAAATTAAGTTATTTTGAAAGTGCTTGGCGCTTTGACATTTGAGAGTTCAGAGTAATTGGGGGATTGAAATAAAATTGCTTCTGTTATTTAAAAGGTCATTATCTTCTTCGGGTAGATATATGAGGACTATTTTCCACTCTACTGAGCCGTTCTATTTGGTACAATTAGACCTGCTTGAGTAGATTTCTAGTGGCCCTCCTCCCACTTATCACAGTCCCAGCACTGCCACAGGGAAGGGTCTGGAAATATACAGCCCAAATACAGAGTATATATTCAGCTCATAACTGGGCTCTGAAGAGCCAAGAGCTGCCCAGAGCTTCAGATGCCCACCATGAACCCCACAGGCCGCTACACCCAGCAAGGTGGCAACTGAGTCCTTATACAACCAAAGTCAACAAATGCCAGGTTAAAGGCAGAAGCCAGCCTGCCAGGCAGACAAAGGTTTAGGAGCAAATCAGGATTTCCCATTCCCAACCAAATTTCCTCATAGTCTGGAGGCAACTCTGGTTATTTCAGTGACAGTACTGGAATCCCTTATTTACCACGTGCATTGTCCTGCTGTCACAATAAAGATATGCCTTTTGCTTGCTTACCAGATCAGGTGCTCTGCAACTGTGACAGTCAAAGATGGGAACTTAAAGGACTACACCTTGACTGCATTTTATTTTGGTGAGTCCAGCAGTGTCAGTAAAATAAGGGAATATAAAGACAGACATTGGAAGAGGAGATTGAACTTGTTACCACCTCTCCACTGGAGACTGCTGCAGCCAGGAGACAGTGGGGAATGAACTAAGTACAGGAGTGGCCAAAGAGCACTCTCACTTTCATTCCAGTGGCTGAACCCCTGTGGTCTTTCCATGGGAGCTGAGCATCCCACCAAAACTGGAGTAGCTATGGGAGCATGACTCTTCATTGTTCCTCCTGGACAGGAAACAGATATACAAGGGAGAAGCCAAGTCCTCAGAACCTCCTGCCCAAACTGAATAATGAGACAATTTCTGGCCTGAAAGAGGGAAAGTTCCCATGCTGCTGTTGCAGTCACCCACACAGAGACAGCTTCTCCCCCATTGGTAAGATCTGATGATGTTCTTGCCACCACAGGACCCGCCTGACATGGTCAGCTCCAGCCACCCACCCAGCACGCTTAGCGTTGCTCCCTCGGTGACTGCCCTACACCAAAACCCCTCCACATGCATAGGGTTGCAATACTTGAATATGAAACACATTGAGCGATCACTGAACACAGGTTTAGCTGTCCCCATCACAAGGCCTACATTTGCTCAGTACTCATTACGGAAAATATCACTCATGGTTGCCAAGATTCCAATATACTGCTGAAAGCTGCCTGGTTCTAGATACCAGGTCTCCGTAAGATATTTTAACTCCACTGCAGGGAATGAGAGGGTTGCCTTTTAAAAAACTTCATGCAGCAAATTTCTAGGAGCCTAATGACAACCTGTCTGTACGGCAAAAAGCACAGCGAAGGTTGGCATTCCTCCACCAACCTTTTTCCCTCTTACACCTCCCTATCAGCCTGGCTGACTTCAATGACAGTAATTGCTATGCACACGTCTGAAGAGTGACACTGATAATGCAACAACTAGTCTGATCCTTAAGTGATGTGTGTGACCATAAGCAAACAAATCACTCCAGCTACCTGGCTCAGAGGTGCTTAGTACCAAGCAGGATTAGATAAGAGAGCTGGGATCAGGTCCAGAGCTTTTCTGGGGTTCTTCTTCAACTTCCTTGGGATTTCCCTCCCAAAAGATGAGAGACGAGCACAGCAGGCTGTATTTGCATGCAGAAGGGAGTATATTCCTGCAAATTATGTTAGCTCATATGACTCTCAGGTAACTTCCCTTGTGACAGCCATAAGCGATCAGGAATGAGATGGTTTTCTTAACAATACTCTCTTGTAACAAGCTTTAAGACCCCTGTATGAAAAAGATTTAGGAACAGTAGCACATGGTGAGAATCACAGGGAAACTTTGCTGTGGAAGTTAAAGACTGGTTCGCATGGATTTCTCAAAAAAGGTTTGAACAAATTATTATTATTTTTTTTTTATGAGGATGCAAAGGCCCTGCAGTGCGCAGGTAGCTCTGCAAATATTGCTTCACTAGTGTTTATTAGCCAACAGAAAGCTACAGAAATCAGACACTATTTAATGCTCACTGTAACATTTACAAGACTTCTGTTGTTGAAAAAGGAAGCAAGATGTTCTGTGCAATAACAAAGTAAGTGTGATTAAGGCATTTTAGGGTTTATGGTCCTTGATTAGATTAAACTGAATTTTAAAGACACATAAAGGTTGTACTGTTCCACATTTATCTTGGTTAAACAGGGCACAGTTAAGACTGTGCCTTATTTTTGCATTTCTTATCCTAATGGAATTGGATTTCTTTTAAGGATAATTCTCACCCTGAGCTACTTACCCCTTGGAAAAGTTGGTTCTGATATAATTACAACACTCTGGTGATGTTCGCACTGTTTGGCTTAAAGTAACAATGGAGGTATGCTGAAAGTATTTGCTGTAGAATTGCTCTACTTGCTAATTTTTTTCAAGCATATTCTAGATCTGCTACCTTTGCAGCCATTACAGAATCAGTATCACCCCAGGATACCCACCAAATGGGCATTAGTACTGCCACCGAGCCAGCTTCTGTGTCATCTAGAGCTGACAATTTCATGGACATTCATCATTTACCAAATACAGAGGAGACCAACACAAATGTAAAAGTAGGTATTTGAAAGAGGGTTGGTTTCAGCTAAGTGTTTGACCATATATTACAAATTTCTAGCAAAAACTTCATATCACAGAGATTTGCCTGCAGAAAAATGACCAGGTAGCATTCTGCCATTGCAGCACACACTGGCTGTATCAGACCTAGGGAATTTGATGACTGCAACATGCTTATATTTGTGCCTTAACTCTGCAAGCAAGGAGTGGTACTTTCGGTACTCGCAGTATGCATTTCTTTCCATGATGTATGACTGGGGAAAAATCATCTAGAGCTAGAGAAGAAACCAAAACTTTCTCAACCAAGCATCACTGTACAGCAAATCACTCCTAATCAGAGTTTTCACCAGGAGGACATTGCACCCTGTTTCTATCCATTTGCCTTTTATATGCTCACAAATTACAACTCCCTGAACATTAGCACATGCTTGACGCAGGAAGACATTCAGTCTTAACCTGCTGACTGCACACTCTAGATTTGTTCTCTGTGATCCAAAATAACAGCTGATGCACCTTGTCCTTCTCTTCAAGATGTAAGAGAATGGACATTAGGCACAAGGACATGAG
The DNA here is from genome assembly GCF_000699245.1 of Pterocles gutturalis. NCBI lineage: Eukaryota > Metazoa > Chordata > Aves > Pterocliformes > Pteroclidae > Pterocles > Pterocles gutturalis. Next base: position 46,733 of record NW_010142083.1, read on the forward strand.
CCTGTCAAATCCATGCATGGCTAGCCTACAGCTGGCCTCTTCTTATACCAAACAAAGTCAGGTTGATGTCTAGAGCTTTGGAACCATTAGTGCTGCTGTCTAGGTGGAAAAGTAGGTGCCAGTGCCACCTCTATGAAAGGGAGTATCTCCTATTTGCAAAGACAGGCTGCATGAAAAGGCTAAAGGAGGAGACACAATTAGCAAGCTATCACGATGCTTACTAGGTAAACGAAAACACAGGTAGTGAGCTTCTCTCATGGGTCTTAATCACCTTTATCATGGTTCAGTAAAGCTGCATTCACACTTGACGGAAGTCCAAGTCTTGCTGTCCATGTATCCAAATCATAGCTTATTCTTAATGAATGTGCAGAGAGGAAAGAAGAAAGAAGCAGTGTACTTAATTTTGTTGAATTCCATGACAATTGACCTTTCCCCAGTCCTCAGGAAAAGGAAAGATGGGCATGGTCCACCTTTGCTCTGTAGGGTTACCTTAATCGGAAAAACACTGCTGCGTTTTAGTCTGTTTTCAGTGTATGTTTCATTGAGCACAGAACGGATAGTATTTGAGTCACCAAGTCACACACTTGGAGGTTAGAAAGGATAACCACTCAGGTCATCTGCGCAGACATAATGCAGCCTTCCTTGTACGTCTGCATCATGAGCTAGCCTGTAATTACTACATCTTCCACAGGCAACTACCTCACTCACTGTGGAGGTTAGACCAAGCTGCAGGGTGACATGTCGCAGCACTCTGTAAGGAAGTTGTTTGCCATAGGAAGTCTTGCTTATTCAGCAACATTAATTCAAAAGAGCCATGAACAAAGCAGTGCCCTATGGGAAGAAGAAAGCTGATGGTGTATTTAGAGGAAGACTGATAAAACCTGTCTTTACGGTGAGGGTGACAAAGCACTGGAACAGGCTGTCCAGAGAGGTTGTGGAGTCTCCTTCTCTGGAGACATTCAAAGCCTGCCTGGATGCGTTCCTGTGTGATCTGATCTAGGTGTTCCTGCTCTGGCAGGGGGATTGGACTAGATGACCTTTCAAGGTCCCTTCCAATCTCTAACATTCTGTGATTCTGTGTCTTCTACTCTAGATTCTTTGTAATGATGCTGGCAAGTCTCTAGCACCAAGATTTTGGCATATAGCAGTCCCTCACGTTCCTCAATCTCTAGCTATCCAGTGCAGCACACACAAGGCTTTACTCCTGCAGTGCTAACCAGTCCCCGTGCAGTGGAAATCAGGGAACTCTTTTGTCTCCGTCTGTTCAGGGATGTGTTTGGTGATATGAACACAACGGCCTTCACGGCCACAACATCCTTCGCATTCATTCTGGCTCTGCCATGACCCAGTCTGTGGTGTTGAGGAAGCTTCTCTGCCTAAGTGGCTATTCAGCCCTTCTGTGTGTAAGGTGAGATACTCAATTTCTTTACCAGGTCAAGGAGGGGCAGGGAAGGATTTATCAGTTTAGCTCCTTCTAATTCTTGTAAAATGTTAAGGAACTTGATTTTTCACAATTTCTCCATCTCCATTAGGGACACATGCTGATATTCCAGAGAACATCAGGACAAGGCCAGGAAAGAAGGCAGTGAAGGAGGAGAATTAAATAATATGTTGACCAGCTGTGTCACATTTTCATCCCCACACATTCCACGCATTTTGCTTACATTGCTCACTACGTAAAAAAAAAGAAAAAAGTCACAGATTAGGAAACTAAAGATAACACATGTTCACAGTGGGGCTGGATAAAGGTACTTTGCAAACAGAATAGCTTTTCAGAAGGCATGCATACATTTTCATGCAGATTCAGGGAAAGATGAAGAGTAGGAACAGAGAACAAGTATGTTAATAAGAACAAAGATACTGGAACAAACTCAATATCTGTTTGAAGCCTCAGTATTTTCTGATCTCATGGTATTAAAATTAGAATATGTTAATTTTATTAAGCTACACTGCTCTTTGCCATAATCAAGGAAGTTCTATTTGCTAGCTATTATTTGTGAAATACAACGTGTTATGCCAAATTCAGTATCTAAAATACCATTTAAAATACAAAAGTTTTCCCAGGACAAATACTGCAAAATCTCATTGCCGATGTGCATGTTTGTGTGTGTCTCTCACAGTCCAGTCTCTAATTTTAATCAGTTAACTGCAAGGTCAGTCCAACAACTCCTTTGTGATTTGGTCCTCAACCATAGGCTTCCAGTTTCTCTGACTCTTTCATGTTCTGAAGTATTTTTCTCTCCATCCAAAAGGCTGAAGAAACAAGAGTTCTTGGTTATTTCTTCCTACCCATCCACAGACCAGCAGCAGACTCTTCCCCAGTCATCACCAACTAGGAGCTTGGAGGAATTTCTTGAGAAAGAAGGGAAAAGAGAAAACTGTTTAAGAACAAGATGCAGACAGGATCAAGGCTTTCTCCTTTATGTGTAGCAACTACAAGGAAGCAACATTCAGGGCAGTACGTTACCTTTAAGGTTCAATTTGAAGAAATATTATATAGAGTAGGCAAAGATTTATACTTCAAAGTTTGGATACTTAGAATCGTATCCAAACTTTCCTGGGGTTCAGTAGGCTAGCTGTGGACACTCTAGCCAGATCAGAAGCTCCTACCCTTCTCTGAGACTCTGTGAACATTAAATAATCTGCTGGCCAAATTCAGGTTTGTTAACACATAATGTAATGGCTTCAGCTGCTGAAATCTCTGCTGCATACAGTGCCACCAACACTAATGATGCTAACCCTTCCCCCCGAACTGTCCCACTTTCAAATCATATAAACACCACACTCACTATGTGTTCTAAATCTAAGCATGCAGAATATAGGAATAATTTTAGCAACTATCAAAACACCAACACTTTTGGAGAGAAAGGCAGCAACTCTTTTACAGTGCATCGTAACATCCTGGGGCAGGAGATGACAACAAATATTATAGCCAGATGAAACCGCAGGAGGGGGATTGAGTACACTAAAATACTGCTAGCTGTGCAAACTGAGTAGAGTTTAATAACAAAGTTGTCCTTTGGCCAAAAAACTTCCTGTTTACAATGCATCTCCAGCAACTCCTAGAATAGTAGTTTTTCTACAGTGCAGAGACAGTGTAGCAACTACTGATCTCTACAACTCTTCTGGCTGAAAGCTGCAATTTCTTCTGGGCTGTCTCCTATCTGACCACTGACTATCCCAACATCCTCCACTTAACACAGTTAGCAAGGCCAGCTTCCAGAGTCACTGGCTAAGACAGAGTGACCCAACTGAGATTAAGAACAAAAAAACCCAAAAAACAACAAAAACAAAACAAAACCCCAAACAGCCCAAAAGACAAAAAACCCAGCAGTAATACAACCTTCAGAACAAGATAAAGCAACCTGTGGACGTAGAGGAGAGCTGCGGAGGCCCCGGGGCTGGCGTGGGGGCCTCTGCCGGAACCCGGGTGCAGTGCAAGGGGAGGGACAGTACCTGGATACAGCCACTGCTGTCACTGCTGGGCTGGTCCTACTTGCTTTTCCAGTCAAGGCAAGGCTGGGATTCAGTTCCCGACAGAGAACAAGATGTTTTCCACACTTGTTACCTGTTGCGTGGTTTAAAAATAAATATTTAGAAAGTGTCTGGAGGCAGCATGGATGGGATTGTTATTATTTACAGTCAGCAAGTTGTTAAGTTGAGAACAAATATATTTAATCTCAGCCTGTGCTGTTGCAAAATAGGCCCATCCCAATTTAATTTGTGGCTATGATAGTTACATGTGCTGACATGCGGCTGTATCAATTGTGTGCTAAATTGGATTTGTGTATTATTGCTTTCTAAATTGCATGCCTAGTTCAGCAAAATTGTTCATCAGTTTTCACTGGCTCTATGCTTAATAAGATGCCCCACAATACCTTGCTGCCAGGATATAATACAGCCTATAATTGCCTAGTAAAAAGAAATTACATAAAGCCCTGGTATTAAAACCACTCATAACAGAACCAATAATTAAATGCTGAGAACATTTCACATACACACACATACAAACACCCCGCCCCCCAAAAAACCAAAACAACCCCATAACTCAATCATAGTTACTTTGGTGTTTTGAATGACTGTGTTTTGTATTAATTTTATTTTCTTTAATGCATAGAATGAGATGTGGGAATATTTGGCCATTTAAAATAATTCTGAAGTCATCTGAATAGTTTAAGGGAGCATGTCACTGCTTTGATTACACCTCTCAGCTGTTTAATAAAGAACACTGTTGCATCTGAGGACATGCATCCTTATGCTCATGTGCGAACAGGTTTGTGTGTCTACACATCATCAGATGTCTGGTCAATGATTGTTTTCTTTTATGATCCTCTCTTAAAAATGCACAAACAGGAGTATTCTGCTGTGCTCCCATAGGCAGCTTTTAAGTCCTAGTTTGGACAACTGTTTAAGATATAAATTTTTAAAATATCTAAAATCTCAGTTTGCTCAAAGACATTCCTATGCAATTGTACCTGAGTAAAGAGGACATGGAAATAAATGCCACAGGAAGTTACAGGCAAGAATTTAGGAAATTCTTAAAACAAATGGGATGTCTGTACAGGTAAAAAGAATCTGCAAAATAACTACATAATACTACAAAGATTTTGGAAGGAATTTTAAATCTTTTGCTTTGATTTACAACAATCTGATTAGAGACCACAATGCAACCAAATAGGTATCTACCACAGCCAGACCGTTTCGCATCTGGCATCTCTGCTGTTCTTGCACCTTCCCTGGAAGCATCTGGGTCTAGCTACTCTCAAGAAACATGACAAAAGGTAGGATGGGCATATGGTTTGGCATTTCCAATATGCCTCTGTATGTATAAATATTTTCACATAGCAATCTAAGTAATGTAGATGCCAAGTTACAGCAACAGCACTTCTGAAGATCTCAATGGTAATGCCAAATTACTGTATGACATTTTTTTTAAGCAGATTTTACATCTATAGCTCCATATTGATACAAACTGTGTGCCTAAAATTGAAGTAATAGACAATGTCTATAATGAGGATCACAGTAAATAAGTGGTGTAAATTATACATGCTAACACCACAATTCCATTCTCTTATAAAACTTGCTGCAAAGACAAGCAACCTCTGCTATTTAGGATGTGCCATAGCCCCATCATCTTATTAACATCTCTGTGAGAACTCTGGGATGTCAGCTTCAGCTTGGCATGCCCTTGAATAAGCAGCTCCATGCTCTATGGTCTGCTGCTGGCTTCCCGCCAGTTTGAAGGGCCTCTGACTTCATTTGAGGTAGCAAAGACAACAAACTTCCCTGTTCCATCCCAGGGCAGGATCTAGCACTGCCCACTCTGACATTGTGCCAGGATACTTTAGCATAGGCCATCAGCAGAGGTACCAAGGGAATGGCCTTTCGGGAGCCAGAATAGTTCATTAGTTTCACAGGTTTATGCAGAAAATGGTCTATCAAGCTTGAACCGTGACATTTCCAGCTTCAATCAGGCAGGATGTGCCCTTGAGACTGGGGGCTCAGGGGGGCTCTCTCTCTGTCTCTGGGGTAGGGCAGTGGCGACCCACTACTTCTGCCGCTGGTTACAGTAACACTGCACCTGTCACCTGCAACGCCTCCCCTTCACACCACTGCGCTCACACCCCCTCTTCGTCCTCACAACCAAACAAGGTCTGCATCATACGGTCACACTGCAGTCATACCTGTGTTGCCTGGCTCCTCCATCGGGCCTCTCCGCGGTCTCAGTCCAGCAGCTTGGTCTGGGGTATTGGTGTATTCAGTCTTCCACAGCTGTGCCAGCAAGGAGGTAAAAATGGAAAAAACCATGGATTATAACAATGCAACAAGAGAGAGATGTGGCTGCCTGCTTCCCCAGCAGGGGTGGAAACTGGACTTCTAACATCAGAACAGGATTTTGCAATCATCTCTCCCTCTGCTACTGTGCGACAGGGCATCACACTGGAGTAATGTGTGCAGGGAGCTGGTGGGGTGGTGAGGCTGACACACTAATGAGGATCCCAGTAACCCAGGAGGCTCTCCCATCAGACTGGAGGCAGAACCAGCAGTGAATTCCTGCTCCTGAGAAAGTATGACTTAATAAACTGAGCTGTGAATCAACTTTCAGAAACCAGACTCAAATATATTTCCAATGAGCAATATAATTTTTGCTTTCAAAACCACACCAGAATGAAAAGCACATTTTCAAAACTCCTCCTGAATGGCAAAGACTCCTCCATTCAGGAGGATAAAAGTTGCTAAGAAGCAAATGTTTTACTCTGATTTTCAGCTTCTGCTCTGCTCTGCACTGCCCTGTTAAGAAAGTGGCATGGGCTTTTAGTAGCTCTGTCCCTCTCTTTAGGAAGCAAAAGTCTGCCTCTGGTCTACAATGAATCAGGATTCCCTTTCCTCTCCCCCATCCACCTACCCTCACCACTCCATCTGTGCTTCCTGTGATGATGATGCTGCGTGTGTCCCAGTCCATCACTTCAGCAAAGCAGCAGCAAACAATACGGCTTTCGGGGCTGCAGGTGGTGTTAATGCTTGCAAGAAGTTGGCCATTCACTGTCCACAGATAAAGGTAAGATCCAGCACAAGAGATAATATCACCCTGTAACAAAGCAAGAAGCAGTGTTTCAAAATCTTACACTCATCCTCCTCACAGCTCTTAAGTGTTGATTAATTAAAGAGGTGCTCTGACTTAATTTCTGACTTTTGTTTTGCATCTGGGCAGATGATTTAAACAAGAGAAAGTAAAAATGACTTTTTTTTCCTCATGAAAAATTCTGACATTTTTACATTACAGAAACCCAAAACAACTCTCAGATTGTCTCAGATTTAGCAAGATAATTCAGAAGCAAAGGGAGTTTTTCGTTTTTAAAATGAAAACATTTATCTAAATTCCCTTTCTATTTACCAGAAAATCCAGGCTTTTTGTAAAAAAAGCAGACTGACAGACTGACCTAGCTACTGTCAGGGACAGGGACTGTGCAGAGGCAACGCCTAGCACAGACAGGTTCAGGGCCAGAAGTTTCACAAATGAGCATTCTCTTAAATAAAGACATGGTGTTCACCTGCTTAGCTGCAAAGCCTTTGGTGATTTCATAATCCTCCTCTGCCCCTCACAGGGAGCTTAATGCCATCGCATTTTTAGATTGTGTTTTGCATTTGACCAATGACCAGCTCAGCATTCAGTGAGCTGCACTTTTGATGCAGAGAACATCCTCTGCAACTGAATCTCTTCTCTCCTATCCCTTCCAGGCAGGTGCATCTTAACCACAGACTGCACGTAAGGAGCAAATACACAGGCACTCCCTTAGGGGCAAGAAACACACAGAACAAAGAGGCAATGCTGCAATTTTAAATGATATTATCAAAAGTGTGTTTTGATCAAGTTATTAACTGGAATTCCACCTAACCTTTCCACCTTTGGTGCATACTAAGACCCAGCTAAATAGACCATCAGCAAAGTAATCTGATTCTAGCAAAGGTCAGTGTGCCCTTAAATTAGCAACCCGCATCTGGTTTAAATCAACTAACACCGTACTTCACCCCTGCCTGATTTGGGGCCAGAGCTCTTCACACTGCATGGCAGAATTCTGAAGATAAAACAAGGACAGAGCATTCAAAACAGAGTTGACCATGATTAAAGAAATTAAATTTCTGCTACTTTATCTGCACAAGAGTACATAACGTCCAAGCATTTGGTAATGATCTGCAGTTTTTCAGGTCTAGACCAGGGATTTAAAACTAACTGAAATGATAAGTTACAGCAGGCTTTTACACTCGTCCTTAGAGTATAAACTTTTTGAGACAGCCTTTTTATTTTTTGTCTATGTGATACAAACACCTTCAAGTTTGGATCCATAAATGGAGCTTCTAGATGCTCAAGCAAATATAAAAACCAACAATCACATAACAAAGAGCTGTATAGGGTTCCTATTTCACAGAAAAGAACGTGGTCCAGAAATTTGTTTCCTTCAAAGCTTTGTTTCAAAACGTTATGAGTTCTCCAGGAAAAAAACCTTGTTACCAAACAAACAATTTTGCTTCAATCAAAACATTTAATTTAGCACAATGGAAACATTTTGTTTCTATCTTCATGTTACAATACATAAATATATGTAGAAGATTTAATTAAAAGCACATTTCAGAATTAAGTATCCTATTCTGCTAATGTCAAAAATAATTTTTTCATCCACAACATGTGGACCCCTTCATCTTTTTTTCCTTGAAGTTTCAGTCATTATTTCCTAAGGTTTTTCTTCTTTTAAATGAACCTTTCTGCAGATTATTGTCCAATCAGTTTAACCATTTGCACTCCAAGAAGCTGGAGAACTGCTCTTGGAACAGGCACCAGACTGTTCCTGACACAGAATATCTTATGTTTGGACAGCTCCTGAAGAGGAGTTACCAACTAAAAAGGCTACTGTCAATGGTTGGCTGGTTCACAGAAAGGAGAGGACTCCATCCTCTTGAGGCCTCAAGCCTGTGTCAGGCCATCCACTCATTTATGAATGCTTGGCACTGCTTCAGCTGACTTCATAAGGGACTGCCAGGGTATTCTGAATTGGCCTGCTGAAGCCACTGGCCATTTTACACTAACCAGGACACCTGGGGCTGGGAGCTGTGCTGGCACTGAACAGACTATGAAACTCCCACTCCCAACTACTAACCATCTGACTGCACGGTTAGTAAAGCTCTGATATGACTATTTTTGCACAGACTAAGTAAAGAATGTCTGCCTGGTTTCTTACTGCTATGATCTCAGTATTGCCTCTCTTGGTACAAGCTGTGGTACTGGATCCAACCTTGAATTATCTGAGCAGCTGGAATCCCGCTCTAGTATTACTCAGAGACAGAAAATACAAATGGACAAACAACATTTTTGAGAGGTAGAAGGTTGGAAAAAAAATCTTACCCAGAGCATTTACAGTAAAATCCAATACAGGGTATTTTGCTATCAACATGAATGCAATTCTAGCCAGGCATAGACCAGAACAGACTTATGCCCACCACTATCAAGAGCCCCTGCCACACCTGAGAGTAGAAGAGAAAGCAAAAAGCCAACACTGTCACCACAAAGGTGTAAGGAAGTTGTCAGCGGAGGCGGCAGACTAAGGTCTAATATGTCTCAGCTGACATGGCTCTGCTGCATTAATGTCAGGAGAAATTAATGAAATAATGGAGGCAATAAGGTTATGGGTAAGCCAAATCCAGGAGCTACTAGGGTAATACTTCATGCTCCGTAAACTAAAAGTTGTTTAATCCTACTATCTGCCCATCCAAAGATGCTTCTACTAAGCTACTCTGCCTAAGATGTTGCTTTTAGTGCTCGCCTCTCATCATTAAGAACACTATTAGCAATCTCTGTAGAAAGGGAAAAAAAAAAATCAATGTATCAGACTCTCAGGATGTTTTTATGTTGAGAAGAGCACCCATTAAATTATCATGAAATGTTCATGGATACATCAGAAGAAAAATGATAAATTAAGATCTTACTGTTGAATTGTTGATGGCAACAGAACAGAGGTTTGCCCTGTGGGCAGGAAGCTGGTTTATGTACGTCAGTTGGTTCAGGTCCCAAATGATGCAGGTTCTGTCATCGGATCCACTCACAAAGATGCTGTAGGTCACAGATGCAGCAAGGCAGGTCACTGCCTGAGTGTGGCCATACAAAGCCTGGTGGGGAAAAAGCAACCAATAAACCACAACAGAAGGTGGCTGATTTACTAGGGAACCACAGTCCTGCTGTCATTTGCTTAGTAAGAACAAGCAACCTAGTCATTCTTTGGAAAAAGGGATGAGGGGGAAATTCCAAAGGATCTTACAGAAGCATCCTTATCATCAACTTGTGGTTGAGGAAAGTTGAATCTTTCCAAGAGATTCAATCATTTGCCCCAAGCTGCACACTAACTCAGAGCCCTTGGCATACATTTCAGACTCTAGGACAGTGCTTTGTGCTCAGTAACAAAACATAATTTTTTACTTCAGTCCATGCAGTTTTAAGTATAATTTATGATTGGAAATTACTATTTCTCCATATTAAAGAAAAAAATATTTTTAAACAAAACTTATCAGGTTGTATTTCAGTGACCTTCTGCAGTCTCCTGTTTTTCTGAACAAGTAATAATATGTTGCCAATTTTAGTTAAGAAGAAAAACAGCTTTTTTTTTTTTTTTTTTTGGCTTTAAAGCTGTATATTAATTCCTTTCTCTTTTATCATTATCCAACATCCTTTTTTGTTTGTTTTATAAGTTCTAGAGACATAAGGAGTGCCAACTTTAATTTAGCCTTAAATAGTTTCATAAAAAGACTACACTTTAGTCAATTTAATAGCACTGATAGAAATCATGGATAGAAGTATAATGATGACAATTGTTTAATGGAGCATTCTCAAGTGACAGCAGTATACGTTTCTGCTGCATAATCATCAATGAAAGAAAAGCCTGCAGGGCAACAGGGAAGAAGTCCTTCACAGCTTTCCTAAAAGGCCTTTCAGGGCTCAATTTTTAGCTGGCTTAATGTGAAAAATCAGGTCCACCAGTTTTAATGTTGGTTTTAACAGTATTCCCTGCTGGCTTTCTCTACGTGACATAATTAGCATATCTTCAGGGTCTGTCTCAGTTCAGCATGGAGCAGGAGAGCCACACGTCCCACATGATTTTTGCAAACAGATCTCATCTTTTCCAACATGTGACTGCAAGACTGAACTCTTGCTGGCTAATGTGCTGCCTCTTCCAAGGTTACTAGGACATTACTCTAACATTAATCCAGTGGTGAAGAAGCAGAGCTGCAGCAGGCTACGTACTACTGAAGGTGACCTGCAACTCTGAGAGGTAAATTTCAGCTTGTGATTTATTCCATTCACAAGAACTGTCGACTGAAAATACTGGCACAAAATGGAGTCTCCAACAGTGGTTTTCAGAGATCAGAAACACTCTCAACTGAGCATAGAAAAGGAGACTCAGCCAGAGCTTTGGACTGGCTGCAGAACACTCTCTTTACAAAGAACTGTGCAATAACCCAGTGCCAAAGAACTGCACAAGACTTCTGCAAAAAGGACTGGGACAAGGCAGGTTCAAGGGATCCAATTTCCTCTCCTTCCTTCAAAGCATGAAAGAAAACGTACCCACTGTGACAGCATCCAAACTGCCAAATTAAGCCAAGCTAAGGCCCTGCACAAGTTTTAATAAACCCCCCCCCTTTTTTTTTTTTTTTTTTTTTTTTTTTTTAAACCCAGAAAGATCCTACCTGGCAGTGAAGTGCTTTAAAGACAAGCTGAATGTAGAAGAGAAGGCTAGACCTGAGACCTGAGCCCAGTTATAATCTCAGCTTCAATCCACCAGTGTCTCAATGCATATTCATAAAAAACCACTGTCATGCTTTTAGCTCTCTACTGTCTTCTCATTATTGCTCTGCAAAGGCTGACAGGTTTTCCCTTAATGGGAAATATCCTGGAGTGTATCTGCAATGAGGCCTATCTCCAGAGAAAATTCACAAATATCAAAAGACAAAAAAAAAAAGACCAGTTTCACTGCAGGAATG
>NW_010142083.1:58289-84168 GCF_000699245.1 Pterocles gutturalis
CTTAGTCCACAAAAACTTAAATGAAGTTTGACCATCCAACTTAATTGGCTGACATGGACAGGGACACTTCACAGCTACACTCAACAACTCCCTGAGAGGTCTGTGTGGCAGATAGCACAGCTTGCCCAGATGCTTCTGCCACTCTAGTGTTTAATTTGTCCCACAAATTCTAGGGGCTGGATCGCATGGATCACTCTGCTCATGAACACTGAGGGAACTCGTAAATTGCATGGATCAATACTGAAGCTATTATGCTCAATCTTTAGTGTTTCACAAAACTGTGGAAGCACCCCCTGCTAGAGAGGGAAAAGCAACGTTTTCTGCTGAAATATAGTTTCTGTACTTTACTACATTCTAAACCAGAATGTGACAGTCCCATGAGACAGCTGGTAAGTGAATAGCATCCACTTTATAGCACATCAGCTTCACTTAAGCAAAGCTCACTCTCTAAGGAAAGAGGATACAATTTTTTTTTGTTCAGCAGAAAAAGCAAGCACCATGAAACAGTGAATTACATGAAAGCACCAAGTAATTCACCGGAAGGGATTTAGAACCACAGTTCAAATTTACATCTATGTCAGACAGTCATCAAAAAAAGGCTCTGCTAGCAAAGAGAAGGAAAAAATACAGAATTTGTCATTGCATGATCTCATGCCACTTTGTGGACTTTGAGTAATACCAGATTAATCACAGTGGAACACATCAGCAAAGCTGATTTTAGATTGTTAAAGAGAAAGGCATTACATTGGAGATGAAAGACAGCCTCTTCAAACAGTTGCCGGAAATTCAAACTGACCCCCTGACTGGTATAATTTTGATGTTGATGGAGATTACTGCTTTTGCTTTTCTCTACTGCTAGTTCTTCCATTTCTATGTCCATGTCCTGGTTTGGGATAATAACCAGACAGACCTAAAGGTCATCACTGAAGTTCTTGTCTCATATTTCTGGCTTCTTCTCAAGCAGGGAACATCATAAACCTCAGAAGAGAGACTGCTCTGAACAGTTTCCCCCCTAATTTCAACACACAAGAATTTCAGATTAATGAAGATCTAAATACTTCTCTGACATCCCAACAGTCATTGAAGTTTTAACATCATTTAATGACAAATAAAATATGTTTTGGCTCTGGGTATGGAAAGAACTGAAATATTGTCTGAATATTCATCCAGGGCAAATAAACAGAAGAAGCTTCAACACTTTGAGACCTTGCTGATCAGTGAACCATTTATTAGTTCACCCAAAAGTAGCAGAATGTTTTCTGTCTCTTGATTTCTTAGGGAAAAAGAGTGCCATGCTGCCTTTCAGATATTATAGAGGTGTAGTCTAGCTTTACTTCTAAAGCTGAGAACTCACCATAGCTGAACCACACAAATCTTGCATGAGAATTCACTTTTGTAAATGAAATAGCAGTTATACAGCTGCTTGATGACTATAGATGAGCTCCAAAACAACAACCACTAAAGGTCTTTGGACAATGAGGACACAAACTACATAATTCTTATTGGATGCATCCCTGCCTCATGGAGTGACATACGACAAAGCTTTTATGTTCTGAATTCAGGTTGACAGAAAAGAATCAAGAACTTTTCCTAGCTGAGCCTTCATCTCCATCAGCTAAGTTTGCAAGGTGTTTTGGAGATCCTGTCCGTTGCTGTAGCAGCCCAAAAACCATACAAATATCTAAATGTAATACCAGTTTTTGAAAATAAACCAAGGCCTGGCTGCACTTCAAGTGAGGAGAGCACATGCCTTATCTTCAGCTTCTTTGATTACAATAAACTTTGTAAATGCTACCAAAGGGGAAGAAAAAAACACAGAGTTCATAACTATAACATGTGGGCATAAGGCATATTATCAGCTCCTGACCTGACAACAGGCTGTCACATGATAGTGCTGATTATTGTTTTTTTTTTCCTGCCTTCTTGATTCACCCAAAGGTGTTTCCTCTGCCAGTTATCTTAGAGAAAGAAAGTAATCTTTTGGTTTCCATTAGGTTTCTACAGCAAAAGAGCCACAGTACTGACCTGTCTCAAGTTTAGACATTTCACTTTGTCCTTGACCAAGGAAAGTTCCCAGACACACACAACTGAGCTTGTTCCAGATGTGATTATGGTAGTTGCTGAAGGACACACAGCGCAGAGGCACTTTCCCCAGTCTGCCATGCACTCAAATACAGTCATGTTCTGCACAAGAAAGCAGCTTTAAGTCAAACACTCATCTAGCAATGCCATGCATTTATTAATATCAAAAGGCAGATTCAATTTTCAGAACTGAGCATCCATTTCCTCAAATCCAGGAAAGAAAAGCTCATCTTAACCAGTTCTCTATGCTCACAGCACAGTTGCGTAATATGTGCACACACAGGCTGCGGCTGCATGCAGCTCTGCCATCCTCCAGGGGCCAAACAGGAAGGCTGGACAAAGGTCAGAGTCTCTGGAGATCTGAGTCCCAGTCCCTCTTGTGCCACATACTTCCTACGTAACTTCAGGCAAGCTCATCCTGCCATCATACAGTGACAGAATGCAAACGTTCAATGTAGATTAAAAAGAAAGCTCAGGCTGTGATGGCTACTGCTAACAGAATTAGTGCTAGGCTCTGCAACCCCCCTCTTTCTTGGGCTGAAAAAAAAAAAAAAAAAAAAAAAGCCAAAGCACTACATTTCATTCTGTACCGACAGCTCTGTTAGCAGCACCCAAGTCAGCCTAAACCAACGTCAGGTCTATTACACATTGCTACAATCATAGCACAAACCTCCTTGTGCTCACATTCCACATTAGCTCTCTCCCACACAAGGGGGACAACACTATGGTGCTAATGATTCTGGTGGAGCTGGATGGCATAGCTACAAAAACTATAACACACAGAACAAACGTTTCTTCACCTACTTTTAACAAGAACAAAAAATTATTTTAAGCTCATGTTCAGAGGCACTATTGACCCAGAGAGAAATCAAGTTTGACTCCCAACTACTTCTCATAGTGACTGTGTAATCACACTCACTATGCTCAGTGTCACTAGGCTCAGTGACACCCTGACTTTTGAAGAGACAAAACAAATAATTTATACCTACAGCAGGACTATGATTTGCTAAACACTGATTTTAAGTGAAGTTAATGGAGAAAAATCTCAATAATTTTATATACAGAGTGGAAAGTAAAATACCTCTCATGGCTTTTTCACTTCCATTGACTGTGGGTATGTCTGTAAAAATATAATGATGCGGCTTGCACAAATACCCATGTCATGTATTCTGCAATTCTGGTACCCAAGCTAACTCAGATGTCTTTGCATGTCATAACACTGTCCCAAACAAATCAAAAAATCAGTGTGTTTGTGGTAGAGAAAGAAACTGAATCTGTCAATTTCCCTGACAAGCAGTGTGATGACATAGACTGTTGATTTTTAGCAGCAAAGAAGAGCATTAACTTTCTAGAACAGAAGACATTATTATTTCGAATGAATGCACTGGGCTAAGCTTGGGAGCCAGAGGGGAATTGACAGATGGTCCTATCTTAATTCCAGCAGAAGGTTCTGCACAATGAAATTTCTAATTGGTGGCCAGGAGACCTTGTATTGTCCTTACAACCTATGACATGAGGTTTCTCCTTCATTTTGATGGACAACACAGCCACTGTAAAGAAAACTTGAGATAATTTAGAGGGGAAATGCCCCATTTTTCAGCAGGGTAGAATGATTTTGTACTCTGTTGGGATATCCAACTTGAGATTCCTCAAGAAGCTTGACTGTGAGAAAGTCTCGTACAGCATCCTCTGAAATCAGCTCCCTAACAGCCTCTGAAATGGGTGCTCAAACCAAAGACTACACATACAATTAATTTCTGGAATACCTAGATTTTATCTTATTTACCTTTTCAGACCCGTAGTTGCCAAAGCAGCAGGTGAAGTCCTCAAATCCCCAGCAGAATGTTTTGCTCCAAAGAGGAGGAATCAAAACTTTATTTTTTTCAACAGCCAGAATGCCTTTCTCAGTATGAACAATGTGCCCAATAGCTCCCTTGGGACAGTCTGACAAGACAGAGAACATATTTAGTTCTGTTTTTAGAGCACTTATGTTAACTTTCCTCCTTGCATGGCTTGTGTGGTGAGGCTGGCAAGTACCACAGCTGGGTTCTGTGCTGTGGCCAGGCCCACAGACAGAAATCCACTCTACAACTGAGGTTTCAGACAGAAGAGTGGAAACCCTCGTCTCCAATGGATCACATAAATCCATGCCGGGGGCGTGACGTGCTCCGAAGGAGGGGGTTTAACAGCAGTGTCATTAAGCTCCTTTCCACTGGCAGACTGCCTTATGACATGCACTACAGAGGATGCCAGGTATGTCACCAACAGCCTCTGCACTACAGCCCACTCTCCCCACAAAGATGTGTGATGTCAAGAACACCACCATGGGATGAAAGAGTAGACACATTGAAATTTTCCAGGCTTCTTCACAGTAAGAAAAGTAACAGACTAAGAAAAAGATGAAGAAACAGAGAAGATTTAAAGATTGAGAGGTGGAGAAAGACAGACAGTATTTACTTTGCTGTTGAATATAAAAAGAGAGAATGAAAATGGAGAACAGTGAGTTTTATGTTTCAATTTAACATATTCAGAATGCAGAAGAGAGAGAAGATCTAGGTGTCTTATAAAGAAAATCTGTTTTGAACCCTACAACAGAAGTTACAAGATTTAATCTGAGTATTTGAGTGTTTTCAATGCCCACTCACAAAACACACATACACAAACAATAGGCAGAAGGGATCTTGATTGTACCAACTCATACAAAGCTGTGTGACTATTTTTGTGCTCTTGAAAATCCAGGTTCACCCCATCCATGAATTCTGCACTTATGAGCACAGAAAATGGAGCACAGCCCCTGCAGTACCTTTGATTGTAACTGGTGAGAGCTTCAGATTTTGCAGGCTGCTCATCAAAGGAAGAAGTCCACTTGAGTGAAGGGACATCACAGTCTCTCTTCCTGATGTATTTTTCCCTTGGGCATGGTTTAGTGAAGAGCTAGAACAAATGAATAGCATTGAAAAATGAATCTCCATTTGCCAGATTGTGCAGGAGAGATATCTGTTTAAATCCTTAATCATGACTCTGGGACTGTCATACATGAACCTCTTCTTTAAAATAAAATCTTACCCTTATTACATTTTTGTCAGACTACATCCCTTCCTCACAGAGATAGCAAGCTAATCCCAGAGATTCAGGAGAAGAGAGAGAAGCATAAGAGAGACTTTGAACTGCTTTTCTTTGCCTGTACCCATTCCCAGACTAGTGGTTACTCATGTGACTCTAGGACCAGAACTCAGATTTGATGCCACAGCTGTATGGTATACAACAGGAACAGCATGGTTAGAAAGCAGAATCACACACATGTATGTGGGTGCATACTGATGTAGTACACAATATGGAGAAGTCCATAAGCCATCTTTCAGCAGATTTAAATCAAAAAATAGCTCTGATTTATGTTTCTATTCTTGCTTTCCAGGTTAAATACTATGAGATCAAAATAAATTATGCTCTCTGCTCTCACAATAAAGTGGTACCTGCTTTGGTATCTGTCCAAAGTTGCTGATAAAACCCAGGATGGTGCTCTTAATCAGAGGATCTTTAATGTTGTTGAGGTCCATCTTGTCTCCGTAGAAGTAAGGGTGATAGGTGTTAACTGCCTCTACCGCAGCTGAGCCATGTTGCTTGTGGCCAAAAATCAGATCTATCCAGCGATGGAGGTGTGCACTGACATAGTCACTTTCCAGTGCCTGGAACCAAAAGAAAATGAATTAATTCAGTAGAGTGTATCCATTACAAATGCATTATGACTTTCCAATCCCTACTGGAGACTTAAATTCTCTGCAAATAAACCTTCACACTTTCAGTTCCTCCATGACCATCACTCTCAGCACATCTTCACAAAATGCAACCAAAGAGATGAAGGGTGGATCCCCACAGGCAAAGGAAGGACAGAGTGCAGCATGCTTTACTTAGCAGACACCAGGAGCAACATGCTCAGAGACAACACAGGCAGGTTCCACTAAGCAAAGTCAAAGCACTCCACAGATCTCGGCACATCCTCTAGCTTCCAGCACACATTAAAGCTTGCACTATCATGTCTTCACCAACACTGCTACTGACATAAGATCATTTAAATGAGCAAAACATTTGTTAGCATTCGGTACCACCACTTTGCTCTACAGATAAACTACATGTGAATTAAGGTACCAGTCTATTTGTAGAAATAAGCCTTAGTTATGAATCATACTGAGTAGCAGAGACTTTATTTGAGAAGATACATATAAACATTGACTGATAAGGGAGATGACTAGCAGAGGGGTTTTAAGAGGCTGAATGCCATGAACCAGCAAAGAGAATGTAGAGGCTGTATTGAAATGGCAAGGGGTGCTGCAAGCCAAGATAGAGAAGTGGTTTTGCAATGGCAGAATTGGGGTGCAGCAGGGCAGCTGTATGACAGAAGCTTCAAGAATGCTTGGCTTTGATCAAGAAACGTTTTGCTACCCTTACAGAGCTTAAGCAGAGAGAGTTGTAGCACCAGATTTCCTCATCCTGAAAAAACTCAGGGTCTGAACTTCCTCCCCCAAAATAAGAAATGGTTAATTTTGATTAGATTTGCCACCCATAGTAACAGGTGTGTGGATTAATGGAGACAGAAGAAACAATTACTACTGGAGAAAACTGGGAGAGATGCTACAAGGCAATTCATCCACCCCCAGCGTGGGCTCCCCACAAAGCTCAGTGAAATCACAGTGGAAAAATTGTTCTTTGAAGACCCAGACAACACGTTCATAAGCAGGGGACACAAGTTTGAGTCAAACCTTTGCCCACCTCCCGGTTAGCCAGCCTTACCCATGAGGCTTCACTAAATGCTACTGCCTCTACCATCACCTGCTTCACAAAATTTTTGTGCATTCGCACACAGCCTTGCCCAATGTTTCAAGCTGCAATGTTTTAAGCATTATTAAAACTGCTTTCCTATCTCCAAATCATTTGACTGTGTAATACTCCCTGATGCTCAGTTAAAGGTCTCCCAAGCAGACCATCCCACCCAAAGCACAGCAGAAATAAACAAGATAATAGGATCCAGAACAATGGCTCATTTCACAGAGCAGACAGTTAGCCCAGTGCAGCTGGCTTAAATGACCCTGCCCACAGCTATAACGGTCACAGGGCAGCTCAGAGAACAAGCGCAGCATACAATCTGTCCCCTGCAAACAACAGGAAAACACTTATGAACAGACTCAGAACTCATCCTCATTAATAAAAGCAGTTAGTCCATGAATTACAAACTGTAAATTTTGCCTGGCATCACTGCCAGAGCAAAACAAAGCAACCAACAGACTTGCAACTGTGCAGCCTCGCAGTATTTCACTAAGCAGTATGACAAGCCCAGCCAGGGAGGGAGAACTTGCAGTCTAAGGAGGAAGTAAATACATTTATTTAGTAGACTAGATTCCTAACTTATTAAACATGAAACAGGGAGCTACTCACAGCTTTACATCAAGAACAATTCTTTGCTCTCATATTCTTTAAAGCAATAGTCAAACTTCAGAACAGAGTTGACCTGGAACAGTTTAATGCACCAAACTCACTGTGAAGCCTGCTGAAAATGGCCACAATACCAGTTATAAGTACATCCAGTCTTGTGGATGATTTCAGAGGAGACAAACCCTCATGTTTCAGAATTCAAGATCTTTAACTCTTCACTTCAGGGCTGGATTAACTTTCCCAGGCAGGCTAACGAACTTTCCACAGAAAGATTTCTTGCACTCTCCTGTGTAACATCTAGTAGTACCTATGGTTGGAGAGAGAATACTGGACTGACTGCACATGAGGTCTGATCAGGTCTGGCAAATCATTAAGAATGTGACTTCATAAACATGATCTTTCACTTGCTAAACTGCTGCTATTTGAGATTTGAATTAATTCGTAAAAGTTGTATGGCTTTATCAGCTGTGCCAATGTTATCAAATGGTGCAGCTCAGTGGAAGATCTATAGAACAGAACAGATGGTAGAGAGGGCCCAGTACCCACATTATGTGCACTGTGGGGGCTTTACTTCAAACTCGATCTAGTATGCTCCCACAGGCTGAATTCCACCAGCATCTGGAGTGCACAACTGGAATGCAGCTTTTGGTTTCGTTTCATCCAAAACAAATCTAGTTCACACAATCTGAGATCGCTCTACAATGAGAGCAAAACCATGCTATGCAGGGATGATTGATAGATTCATTTCCAAACTGTGCCCTTACTCCAAAGTACAAGGCAAAAGCAGATGTTCCCCATTGTATCTAAGTGCCTTTGCAGTGCCCATCATCATGCAAGCAGTAAGGAGCACAGCTTGGTACTTTACACTCCAAACAAGCCACAATGTAAGAAACAGCATTTCTCCCTATGTTTTTATTTGAAAAACTTCAGTGTAAAATAGCAGCAGCTTTCAGGAATCCATGGATTCTGTCTGCAGCACCTCTGTTAGGGAGGACAGAGTTGTCTTTCCCATGTCTGGGAAACTGAAGAACAGAGACTAAGCACCTTGGAAGGTAACAGAGAAAGCATGAGACAGAGCAGAGGAAGGAACCAGAGCACCCCAAAACCTACGTGCGTTATTTGGAGCCACTGGGGAACACCAGGGAACTGTTGCACATTTGACCTCAGCGGCCAAAACCTACTGAGCTGCTTCCCTGCAAGGGAGGGATTTGGCACTTCATAGGCTCAACTCTTCATTCTAGCAAGAACTGTACTTGAGCAGCAAGTCTGCAGTGCATACAACACTCACACAAGGATCTCATTCCTCATAGTAGATGTATCATCAAGTGGTTATGGGCACTGACAAAATCTCCAGTCTCTCTTCCCTTCCACCATCTTTCAGTGTGACTAGAGCTCTGAGCTTCTAAATCACCCTCTAGGCACTTTTACAGATGCCTGACTCAGTAATACCTATTATTGTGCATGTACAGGAGCTTAAGCAATCTGAACATGGCTCTTAATCTCCTTGCATCTCAGTTCTTTGTCAAAAACATTCTCTCCTTATCCTCTCAATCTATATAGGTTGCAAACAGGGACGGGACAGAGTCTAACTGAAAAACAGAAGCCAAATAAAAATTCAGACAATATTTGAATAGCATTTTCTTTCCAAATAAGAAAATAAATCTCAACTCTCAAATTTTCTCATGTATTAAAATCCTCTCTGCTCAATTATAAATTTGGAAAAATTGTATCCATTTATGTTACTAATAATGAAGCTCTATACCATACAATATTAGTTATAACAGCTACATCATAAAATATTTTCAGTCCAGCTTGTAACTAATATAAATATTATAATAAAAAGATCATTTTGAAATGTTTTAATAACAAAGACAGAAAGCTGAAATGATGTATTGAGACATTTTCTTGTTACTACTGACACACTCCCATTTCAGCCTGATAGTCTTCTGGTGAAAGCTCTTCCATACAGTTTTTTCACAGACAGGTCTACTCACTGTGTGCTTCTCACCCCAGTAATACTGTGCTGTGATCTCAGTGACACATATAACTGTTACAAAAATACAAGGTAAAACAAAAACTAAGAAGATTAATGTAGCTTCTGTAAAGGGTCTGATTAGTTACTGAATATGCTCTAAATTCAATGTACTGGCTTAGGTTACTAAACTGTGTGGTAGCACGCCACTGAGTTAAGCAACTAGGCATGGAGACACTTGAGACCCGCTCATAATAGTAATCAGCTATTCTCACACCACATAACTTGGAATATTATTAATTCACAAGTTTTTACATATTGAGGCAGGATTCTGGGGTAAAGAGTGGTAGATGACTACTTTCAATCACATTTTCAAAATGACTGAAAACAACATTTTTAATAAGAACATACAAAAATTATCCATTTCAAAATGGGTGAAATAGCAAGATAAAATTTAACTTCTTTAAATGTTTTTTTTAGCATTATTGTTCTCACACAAATTTAAAGTGAAGTGTTCAGGTCATGAATTCATATTAAAGACTAAAGGGTGCCTCTTAATCAATTAAACCAAAAAATGAAATATCTCACTATATGCTCAACCGTTCTGAAAAAAGAATCAAAGGCAAGACTACTACACAAAAAAGCAGGCAACACAGGCTCAGATCACATCCACATTCACTCACACGAGTAACCTGAGCACATGTGAATGAATCCGATGTTGAACAGGCTCACTCTCATACTCAGAGTTATTCACAAGCCAAAGTGTTTGCAGCATCAGGAACCTATAGAGACAGCATGGAATGCAGGTGCTACAAAGCACTGATTTGTCTTCGGAATATAATGTTTTAACAACTAATTATTCGCAAGATATGCAGATGATGCACACTACCAGGAGCCTCTTCTCTTAAAACTAGCTTAATAGAAGAAAATTTTCTTCAGGATGGATTTACAGTCCATAGACAAGCTTATAAAGGATTTTTATTTTCAAACATGGATAAAAATGGCATTGCCAAACATGGGACTAAGGCTAGATTAGTGACAGCACCCAGGTGGCTGCATGGAGAAGGAGGTATAAAAAGGGGCAGGAATATATAAATCAAACAGATGTGTAAGGTCTCAAGAGGGAAAGGAGAGAGACTTCAAATATAAGAAGCACAGCCATACAGACAGTCAACATGTAAGAGCACGGGGAAGGAGATTTGTACTTAATGCCAGACAACGAAGATGGTCCCCTTCCAGTTGTCTCTGTACTGACCTGAAACAAGGTATCAGGACATCAGAAAGAATGATATGAAGATTCAAGAGAATGCCCAAGAAAATAATGGAAAAAAAAAAATAATGGACTGGATTGTCCATCCAGTAGTATGGACAATCACAAAAAGTACAGACCCTGAATGTAGCACAGAAGTGCAAAGCAAGGGACATGAAAGTAATGGTAAATTAATGGGAGCATTGTGGTTACTGTCAATGGTTAAGTCAACAGTGAGGAAAATAATATTTACAAGACAAGAGTATGACTCTAGTTTTGTTCAAAACAGGAACAAAAAAATAAGGCAGTCAGTAAGGAGGTCAGAAACAGGATTTAGGAACTAATATTTGGAGAGGTCAACTCAGGAAAGGTTTATTTGGAAACATCAAAATAAAGAAGATGGTTGCAGCCACAGGTTTGGATGCAATCACCTACAAAGAGATTATAAAAAGTGAAAGCTGAACACCCAAGGGCAGGACCTGCATAGCATAAGAGAGGTGAGAAGAACCTACTGAGGCAGAAACTGGAGGTACACGTGGCAAACCAGGATGATGCAACACCTTAAAATTCATGGGCTATTTGTTAGCCCCACCAGTATTAACCCATATAATCATCACACTTCTTGTACACAGCAACAATCTCACACACTCATAAATACAGACTGACTCCTTTTGCCACAGGAAATCTGATGAGATAATGCAGGGGCACTATAGTACAGCCCATTCCCTTTTTAGCTCTAACAAAAAGAGACGTACACCAAGATACTCTGCTGCAAAGTCTGCATTCAAGGGAACAACCTTAATACAGAATTGCCTTTGCACTCACTACTGCGTAGCAGGTGACATCATACAGAAGTAAGACTTTCTAACTATTAATAGATAGCACTAATTGCAGTCAGTCTCAGGACATTAAAGCTATTTGCTTTCAAATTGCCAAGGCTGACTCCATTAGAAGCAGGAAATCTCATTAGGTTTTTCCTTCTCAAAATAAAAAAAAAAAAAATCATTGTAGTCCTGGCATGACTCAGAGATGGAGGTACAGTTTAAATAAACACACAGCTGGTTAGCAACATGGAACTGTATGCATATAAATGCTGTGTGCATGCATTATGTTATGTTCACATACACTTACGGGCTGAGATAGTTCCGTGCCACAGACATAGATACAAACCTCACCTGGTCTGGAAAGTCATCTTTGATTCAGGGTGAATCGTTAGGCAGACAAGTAGACATGGAAAGTGCAGAACTCATACAAACTCCGCAAAGGCAGGATGCATTTGGATCTAAAATTTTGGTTTGTGACTGTGGCCTTCAGAGTTTCATTTTCAGTGGGACCCAGTTCAGCATTTCATCACAAATCTTGATATTCACTGACCTGTCTGTGCAGGAGAATGAATTTATGGGGGTCCCCATCTGCCCAAGGAGGAAGCTGCACATCTCCCAGCACAGTTCCATCTTGCATGCAGCCTGCAGGAATTGCAAAGGGAGAATTAAAAACAAGAACCACACACATTGCGAACAGGAACAGCTCTTCTAAAACACTGAATTCAAAGGAAACTGAGGTGATTTTCACACATGTAGTTTCAGGTTCTACATCAAATATAGTGCCATAGAACACTGCAGAACCAATTTCTCCTGGGACTTCTAATCCAGTAATAAAGTATCAAGATGTTCTAGTAACTGTCACTAATACAGTAAAAATAGGCATGTTCTCAGCACAAACCACTGACTGCAAACTCAGACAAGACAAACGTTGACACAACTTTGTTCTTCCACATAATCTGGCCTAACTGCCAGATATTCCTACTAAAGCAGCCACTGAGAGGGATTTTGTTCTCAAGTCCTTTGCAATCTGATTCCTTTCAGAAGGTGAGCATATGTTCTGCCCAAACATGCAATTCCTTTGCCCAGACTAATAGGAACTACAGTCCCTTCTGAGCTGGAAACTTGGTTCTTCTGATATCATTCCAATATCAGAAGCCTGTATTCTTGTAGCCTTATCGTAATAAAAATTCATCACTAGAGAGGCACATCAGTCCACATAGTTCAGGGAACAACTCTTGACTTGTGATTTGTATCTTTTTGCTTGGCCGGATGCTGGGGGGCAGATGGGGAGCACTGAAGTCCCTTCCAGAGCTTACCAAGTTCAAAGTGATTTGCATTGGTTAGGAATTCTGGCAAGTAGAAGAATTCAGGGATGAGTTCCCTGACATCGCTCATATTGTCCCTTGATGCCGATTCCCACGTGCTCTTGACACTGTGAAACATCCTGTCTGCAACATCAAAACTCCCACCCTGTGAAATGGGGAGAGAGAAGAAGAGTGCAGTGTGAGTATTCTGTTAAATAAAAAGCAGATGCAGACTCTTAGCCAGTTCTGCAATAATCACCTTATCACATGTTTGATTAGGTGATATTTCAAGGTCTGTCCTAGCTCTATTTTACTGTGATCTTATATTAGGGGCTGTCTTAGTCCCAATTTGTAGATATGTATGTTGAGAATACCATAAAGCTTGGAGTCTTATCATAGCTTGCAATAACATAGAGGAAAGAGACATAGAACAAGTATCTTTAAATAGTTGTGCAGTGCAGTGAAAATGTATGAATAATTGCTCATCCTCAACCATTCAATCCTCACAGCTGCTTCACTAGGCAAAAGAGAACAAGCCAGTGGGTTTGCAGAATGAAGATACTAAAACCCAGAGGTAGTGCAAAAGTCAATCTGTTAATGAATATGAGATGCAATCAGGTTCTGTCTATAGTTGACCTCCTGGGAAAACGTGATAGCTTTTGGTTTGTTTTCTCTCTGCCTGTAGACTGTTGCATATGCCAGATGAGGATGCTGTCCTTCTGCACAATAACAGTCAACTGAAGCTTTCACCTGCAATCTATTAAATATGAATATAACATCTAAGGATCCTCATGGGATCCTACTCGCATGCACCAGGCGAACCCTGAGAAGCAATTCCCACATTGGTTTCTGATGGTAAGAACCACTGTCTTTTTGACCCCCCCAGTACCTGCACACTTATGCTACAACCCCTTTGGATCTACAAACTCTGCTAAGTCTGGGAACTGCAACTCAAGAAATAAATTTTGCCATATCTTTTGTTAGGGAGAAACTACCCTCATGGATAAGCTATCAAAACACAAAAGGCAATAAACCCTAAGTACTGAAGCTACATCTCCTTGCTTGTCTTTTGAGATAGACTCCCATCAAGCCAACACATACTGCAAATGGAAGGACCTGTTTCCCCTGAGGTGAAATCTGAGCAGGCTTTTGGTCCAGTCTCATCTCTAAATAACAGTATAGTTCTGTCACTGACAACTGTGAAGCCTTCCCACACCCACTCAAGGGACTGAGTGAAAAAGTGACTAATCACATGAGTAAGCTTAGCTGGAGTTAAGCTGCTGCACAAGGTCATCTTGTTCTTGATCATTATTAGGCAGGGACCCTTGGAGTCAAATTCAAATTGAAATTAAAATAGAGTAGAAAAAGGACTATAAATAAATCAACAGCTAACAAGTATCTCATTGAAGCATATTAAAGGGCTTTGTATATTTAATCTGCACACAGTGCACTGTGTCTGCTGGTGATTGATGCTTTTTCATCTTTTTTTGCAGCTTTTATGAGAGCTGATGGTAATCTCCTGAGAAACAATATGATTTGTAATAAAAAGATTACCTGTATTAAATAAAAATAATATATACATAGGAAATGCTGTTAGCGCGACAAATCTGGTTAAAGATATTACCACCACGAAAAAATGTGATTTTTTCCCTGGCTGTCTAATTCATTTTAGAGAAAAGTAATATCTTTAAAACTTAAGCCTGTATTATTTATAAAGGAAGCAATAACTGATTTTCCCATTTCCTATATTAATAAATTTATTTGCATATATTTATATCAGAATTAATGAGTTTTCTCTCTCTATGAATGCAAAAACTGCACTGAAAGGGAAAAAGAGAATCAAGAATTACTTTATGCCTTTATATTGTGAGTCAACAAACTCTTATGGCTTTTCTATAGCTATATACAGTAAGTCTCTGTTTTCTTTCCTTTCAGTAAAGGCCTTACACTGTCATCAGGAATACTGGAAAAGCTGCTTTTTAAAACTACAGTTCAGTGGGGTATATACAAAGCAACTAGTCAAAGTGATCTCTAGGGAGAAGTTAAAACTTCCCATGTTTAAAAAAGTAAGCATCACCGATCCTTGGTGGTGCTTTAAATCCAAAGACCTCAAGTGTTTCTAAGAGATGCTTACAGAGCTGCAAAGACTTACCACATGCCCAGAGATGCCAAGAAGTAATTACCTGCAGACAGTGCTTGAATCACTGCTCAAGAGTTGGTGACACAATGAAGAGTAAGAACCCTATTCTCTATAAGTACCTTTGAGAGGTAAATGCCAGGAAAGAAGATCAGCCTGTTAGCTGAAATGCAACAGCAGGATAAGAATAAAAGGGGATAAAATCTGAGTCAAATCAAAAGCAAGGGTCACTAATTATTCAGGACATGGGTCCTAAAATGCCTTTTCAATGAAGACACTAAACACAGAAACCTTTGCTGTTTTTTTGTGGTGCTGACACCAATTCCTGAAAGGAATTCTAGGAGGTACTTGACTTAAGTTGAAGTGGAAGGTACCATCCAACAACTATCTGATGAGCCAGTTTTTCATCCATTCCAGTACGATATACAAAGCACATACATGCTTTTCTCCAGAGTCAGATCTCAATACACCTAAACAAAGTGTGAAATACTAAGGTTTTAGTAACTCCTGTACAGTTCCCTTACTAGAGGCAATGCTTCCTTACTGCCTTCTTTGGTCAGGTACAAATCAATTCTTTGACTTGAGAAACAGGATGGTACACCAACATCAATTTTTCATAAGGAGTGCACCCAAGTTGTTGCATTTCCATGTCATGTGCATTCAGACTGGCTGTCTGCAAGTTATAAGCACAGCTCTTCCACTTTTTAAGATGCTGAGAAGCTTTCACAGCTCCCAATTCAGCGCCCTTCCAAGGTCTTGAGTTTGGAAATACTCCTTTTCCACCCCGCTCTTGACTTGATCATACAGTTCTCAGGTCTGCCATTTGCCTGACTGCATTTTGAGTTGGCAATTCCTAAGCTGCTATGGGACCAGTCCCCTGGGGGAAATTATAGCAATGAACTCAGATGAACATACAACAACATAAGAGCAAAGGAATAAGAATGGAAGCAGTTCAACAGCTGCAGTGGACAAAATTTCGAGTGCTTCAGATTTCAGCAGCCTTTGAAGATAACTACCCCCACAAAAATGCTGGTTACCTGCTAATCACACAAACACAGCTGCAAAGCAGCTACTCAGGCTGGGAACTTGTTACACATGAAAAGTGTGCCAGTGAGATACAGGAGACTTTGTTGTTTCCAACAAGAAATAACTGCTCCACAGTCATTCATGACTGCAGCTAACATATGGCTCACAGAGTGTGACAGTAACCGTTGCCTCAGGTGATTCACTAACCCATCAGCTACTGCTGGTAACAGCCAATATCATAGGGCTTATTACTTAATTAGCACAGCACTTTATTTGTATTAGTTCATTAAAGAAAAAAAAAGAAAAAGAAAAAAGACCAGCACAACAGCAAAGCACTTGGAAAGCTGCAGGAGGCATGGCCAGCCCTCACCATGCATACAGCATTCTCTGAGTGTGGAATATTCTGGCCTAGCTGTCTCCCTCACATTGCTCCATAAGACACTCCTTAAAAAAATACACTTTTGAGGACCTGTCCTCCAGGTAGACCCTGCTATAACACAACCCATATTACAGAAATAAGGGTGACAACTGTCTGCTAGAGCCCAACTGTCTGTGCTTGTGCATCACCAACTCTCTGCTGAAGAGGGCTGTCAGGAAATTTGGTGCACCTGTATGCTGACCAGCTGGAAAAGGTAAGTACAAAGTTCAGTTTCTATGAAATTTAATTCCATGGTGAGTGCTTTTGGCACCATAAAACAGTGCCAAGTTCAGAACAAGCTAAACCAAAATATTCCTTCTGAAGCACTGGATGTAGTCTCACCCTACTTTCCTTCAGGGAGCTGATCCCATGCTCTCTTATCATTCCCCACCCACCTGTGCATCCTCATCTGGCCCAGGAGTGCTCTTTATGCTATGACAGCCAAGCACCAAATGCTTGCCTGTAGCCGCATTACTGTATGGGCACTTGGGCTTAGAATACCTACCAAGAAAGTCTCATCTGCCCCAAAGTCAGAAGCTTATGTTCAGACAGGTAGTAAAACATTATCTACATGTTTACATGCCTCATCTCTCACAAAATGCAGCACAGGGCCAAAACTAAATAATCCTTCTCCCTCAGAAAAAAGAAAACCAAGTTCATCAGGCATCAATCATGCTCCCATTAAGATGTTTTCACTAAATTCAACTGACATAACATAGAACCTTCAGTAAGCAGAGAGTCCACATACAGTATACATAAAATGTCAAAATAATTAATCTCCTTTAATTACACAGACACCATAATGTGCTGCACAGTTCATGACAAGGTGTAGGAGGGAAGATATCTTGCCCCCTTACCTGCAGAGAACAGAACGTCTGGGTAAACGGCTCCATTCGGACCAGGTAAGATGCCACTATAATTGCTGATGAATAGTGAGTACAGTAATGGCACTGGGCTGACAGCTCTCCTGGAAATTGGATACAAATCAGATTTCAGTGCAAAACATCATCATTGCAAGCTTATAGCATCCAGTTACCTCAGCACAACTAAATAGCGAGCAGGTCTTTAAAACAGATGTGTTCACGGATCTGCGAGCAGAAGCACACCTTGCATATTGCATGGAATGTACACAGTTACTACCATCTCTGTATCTTCTTTTTTTGCCTTACACATTTCATTTTCTGAAGAATAAGGCCTTTAACTTTCCAGACCACCCCCTTCCCTATTAGCACCAAAAAAAGAACTTGAACTCCAGAGGTCAACAGCCTCAACTTCCTGTTTCCTTTTCTTACAGTAGTTGTTAGTTAAGCTGCATGCAGCAGTCTTCTACAGACAAGACTAATGCATGCAGCTGAGTTAACAGAGCAGTCTTTCCTAGTGAACATTGTTTTGGTTTTGTTTTTGTTTTTTTTTTTCCTGTAGAATCTCTTCGTGCCCAAGGGAAGAAGACAATGTAGCAGAATAAGGCAGGTAACGCAGTGCTTGAAGGAATCATTTCTCTTTGAATCCTCAACCAGTTTGTATTCAGAAGTGAGAGGAACTTCTTGGCATGGTGCTTCCCTTAGCCACAGCTCTGGAAAGTTTTCAGATGACCTTTTCCAAGGGATTCACCAGCTTCCCCAAAGGCCTGAGGGGACTCAAGCCTCTGCTGTCTGCTACTCTCCTAAAACACTCACCCTCACTCTTCTCCACCTCATTGTAGCGCTGGATGAACTTGCGTTTCCTCTCCACAGTTTGCGCTCCCATGGGCTTTGACAGGTCCCGAAACGTATGAGGATTAGTAAGATTTAAAGTCTGAAAAGCAAAACCAGTGAAGACATGCATTTTTTGATCCCTGAGTCTTAGACATCACGACTAGCTCAGTGACACTGGATAGCGGCAAGGCTACGTTCAAAGTTTCACCTCTATGAAAAGGCCACAGACTCAATACTAGAACACCCATCTGCAGAGATGGGACTTGGAAAAAGAGTGTCAGCATATGCCGCTGAAAAGATAGCATGTACAAGGAGCTTCACAAAAAAAAGAACCTGTCAGGTTGCAAATTGCTCTCAAGCCTTTTCTGTTCAAGCCTCCTTGTCAGAGGTCACAGAAGCCTGTCCCTGCCTGTCTGCTGAGCCAATGCAGCCTGTCCTTAACTAGGTATGTATTTAACAGATGTTCATCCACCTTTCTGAGGCAGAATGTGACCCTCAGCGTGCTGATGTGAAGATAAGGCTAATTCTAGAAAGAATCAGAACAGTTCAAATTAACTATATCAAATGTCGAACCCTTGGTCTAGATGCCTCTGCTTCAATGGCACCATTCAACAAACCTTTTTGTATAGTTCCTATCACAGAAAGTACAGAATGCTGCAGCAAGCACTGACCTCAGAGTGATAGTCAGCGAGGACCCATGGAAACACAGGATACTGCATGTAATCATTGTAGCTGCGGCCAGCCAATGTGTTCAGGTACATGAGATAATCAAAGTTGCTGATCTCCCTCTTCTGCCAGAGAAAGGAAACAAGCATTAAAATCTCCTAACTCCACCCTTGAAAACCATGTCTCAAAGGCACCCTCAGAGCCCTATGGTTCCCAGGTCCACCAGGACAAGAATTATAAATAATCAATCACCCATTGCCATTCAGATCAGCACAATATCTCTTATAAAGCAATCCATTCAACAGAAGAGAGAAGAGACTTCATTCTGGCTCTTCTTCAGACAGGCCATTTGCATTTGTCTATAATCACCCATTGCTTTTATGCTGTATTTGCATAACAGAGCACTTTTTCTAAATTTAAACTGAGCTAAATGCATGCAATGTATACACCAGAAAATCATGGACAACTGCCTGTACAGAAAAGGCTGCAGAAAGTGCTACATATAAACAAGAAGGTATAGTGGTCTTCAATATGCCTCAGGTCACAAAGATCAGGAGTACAAGAAAGTAAATGCATCTCCCAGCTCAGCAAAACATCTGGGAAAATGAGAGATGCACTGACTTAGATGTACAGATGATCTGTGAACAGTCATTCAACTAGGTGGCCCTCTTTGGTCTCAATTTAAAAATATGCATAAAATCACACTTAATCTGCCAGACAGTAGTACCATATGTTTCACAGGTGGAGGAGCAAAACCTCTGCAACAACCAGATGTAAACACTCTGCTCTTTTTGCTAGTAATCTCACCTCCAGCAGTGAGAGAACAGCTTAGGCCTTGAAGTACATACATACACACACAGATTGTGCACAGATACACAGACAGGTGCTGAAATTCTTTGCTTAACCATGTCTAGCCAAGATTTAGCTTACCTGCCACTTCTGAAGCATTGTCTTTTCCCCTCCGGAGTGTTTCCTGTATGGAACAAACATTTGATTGAAATAGCCTGCTTCAGAATAGAAGAAAGACAATACATCTGTGCTCCCTATGCCCCCTGCTCTTAACCCACAGAAATGAGAGAACACCAAGACTAGAAGAACATTGAGGTTTCATCATTGACCAAATAATTCCAAAAATCAGACTGCCTTTGGCTAGGTTAGTGCTGCACACTACAAATTACATTACTGCTTTTCCTAGAAAGGAAGTCCGTCTGATGAACAAGGATGGCCTAAGTTCAGATGGCTGATGCCTGTCAGTCACTCTCGTATGACATGCTGACTCTCCCTAAGCTACTTGCCAGTCTCCTCCTAAATGAACTGTCACTTAAAGTATGATATTTAAAAGAGAAAAAAGAAGGAAGTAGGGTGGTGGTGCTAAGGATGGATTTTGTTTGCCTTAAGATATCACTGCAAACCGTGGTGGTGATGCCACATGGTGAACGGCAAGAATTCAGAAGCTGACACAGACAGAGAAGGTGCCCCTGCAGCAGAGGCAGATGGACAGCTAGGGACAGCAGGCTCCTCAGCTGTTCCAAGCTAAACCACACTGCTAATGAGTCTGTGCTCCTCATCTCACCCCACTGTAGAGCTAGAGTGCTAGTGACAGGTACCATTAAGGCTGTCTGTTTCTATTCTGAAGCCTTTTTCTCAAAGGCTCACGCTTTTCTGAAGCATTCTGAAAACACTAGCTTGAAAACAGAGTCTCAGTCTCTGTATCACAAATATTCTTTTTGCATAAAGCACTTTGAAACTAATGTAGTCCATAAAGAGTGGGTTGCCATTTTAATAATTTTTAAAGTAAAAGACTAAATATGTTTTTTCCACTCTTTGTTCTCAAAATACAACTTTTTACTGAAACTTTAAAAAAAAACCAAACCAGCTGAAGGTAAATTCTAAACAGAGGAATTCACTTGACAATGTGAAAGGGTCAAAGGTTCTGAAGCAAACAAAAGTAACATTTCAACCACACTGAGCTAAAAGACGTGTCACTATCTGAAGGCCATGGATTTGTTCTTGTCAATTCCTAGAGACCAAACTGAGACAAGTGACAGCTTCTGGATTAAAGAAAGTTTTGATCTGTCATATGATATAACTGGTGGTGGTAGATGTTTTTCCCCTTGAGTTTACAACTTTAAACTAATCCTAAGGTGCCAGCTCATCTAACTAAAATCCCAAAGTGTAAAGAAATCAGTTCAGTTAGAAAACTGTACAGGAATAACTAGCTGTTATTGCGCACTCTTGTGCTCTTGTGTTGGATCATACCAGAAATCTACAAAACTAGGCTTGAAGCAGCCCCAAAGATCTAAATAAAACACTAGAATTGTCTATGATCAATACAGTTTTATTGAATTTGCAGTAGTAAATTCTTGTAAACTACCTCTCATAATTATGAATCATTATTTTACTGCCTATTAAATCCTGGACCAGTTAATAGTGTACATAGAGGAAAAACACTATGCTTTACTCAACACAGTATTTTATTCCTTGCTTAGGCACCCTCTTCAGAGAAAAGTGTGTATCTGAGGGAAGGATTTTGCATAGCATAGCCTAAATAATAACCTATTCTGTGAACAAACATGAAAACCAGGACCAATTCCAGCTCATTGTCTACAACTGCTAAGCTTTGTTTAGTTCTCCTGCTATGCATATGAAACCTAACAATGATAGGCTATGTTTATAGAAACCAGGCAACACAAAACAGTGTAGTTCATATCTGGTATGGGAAAATAGGATCTCTTCACTCTTTATCCAAAAAAATTAATAGATTATAAAATGGTCTAATTTACACAATGTAAAACAGAAGTCCATTGACTAGAGTTGTGGTGGTTTTGCAGTCCCAGTGTGAGCCACACATAGGTCAAGAATGTGGAAATTCTAAAGTAGAAAAGATACCATAAGCACTAACCCTTTACAGTTCAGCCCTTTTGCACTATACGTAGGTTTCACAGAGCTTTGCCCGACTGGATTTTGCAAGGTCTCCAACAGACATTTGAACGTCAGAGAAAGTATTTCAAAGGGATGGAACAGGATCAGGATTCCTGGCATCATCTGAAGTGTGGTTGGATTAGGGAGTTTGTCACACCTAGGGAGGTGTGACACCCTTGCACAGAGGGATGAGGTTAGGTTCTTCCCTTTCCACAGGGGCAGATAGACTCACTAAAACTGCCCAGGTTTATTTTGGATTTACAGCTAAGCTGGAAAGCAGGGGGTTATATAATGTACAAACCTGCTCAGTCCATCAGTCCTCCAACATTTTAAAGTAGGAGGACCTAAAAGACTATACACAGGACTAAACTGGGCCAGTCTGTGTGTATGTTATGCAAATATACATATGTTGCCTTGTGGGTGCTATGACACTCTAGTGGAACTCTTGCTCTGCTTGTCACAAGTCCTAAACAGCTAATAAGGACTCTACAGGGGTCAAAACAATCCTCTCTCTTCTGACTAGGAAGCCATTACACAACTCAAAGAGGTTGATGAGTTCACCGTGTCATGTAAATACGTAAGACTAAATGTAATCACTCCCCTGTAGAGGCACTCTTCTGGGTATCAGGGAACCAGGCAGGATGCTCCCTCCAAGTCCCCAGTGACACGGAATTCTGCATTGTCCCTTGTCAACTCACAGGGGCTCAGAACACGAATCTCATTACAGGCAGCTCGAGCCTCCTCCTCCCTTCTCCTTGGTAACCAATCAGCATTCTTCCAGCCAACACCTCTCTAGACAGCACAGCACAAGCTCAAACCAGATCAATGTGGCTATCCAACCACGGTAAGTGGATTCAAAAAAATTAAATAATCAAAGGCTGGTTTGAAAAAGAAACAGAGGTGCTTAGTAAATGTAAATAACTAAACTTCAAGAGGGGATGAAGTTATGTGAAGTCAAGAGAAGTACCTACATATCTATCTATATCTAAACCTGTAAAGTATTTGTAGGGCACTAGCCATGGCAGAATCTAAGCATGATATTGATGATCTACCTTTGGCTACACTATACGCATGTGATTTATTAATCCCTCTTCCATTAACATCAGACTATGATCTCACTCTTGTGATAGCCAGTGCTCTCCATTTGCTAGAGACAGGTGGACCTCAACCCATTTAGAGATTCACTGCAGATGAGATAATCTCAAAGGATAAGTTTTTTTCCCAATGAAATTAATACTAAAATTCCAATAAAATTAATTATGTTCTTAGACTTCACAAAGCTGCTTTAATTTTCTTTTTGTCTTCCATCCTCCAGATTTCTTAAGTCTGCAAAATAGTGCCAAGGCTCCTAAAACCACTTTTTTAAAAAAATCTTTGTGAGAAAAATCCCCTTCCTGGTAAGCCACAACTCAGGTCCAAGTCCTTCTACGAAAAGATGAAAGAAGATGAAAGAAAGGGCCTTTCCCTGTGAAACAATCAAGTCTCTCAAACGTTATAGAAGTGGTAGGTTAGATTACTTTATAAAAAAGGTACAAGGTCCTCCTTGTTTGACTGTACCAATCCACCTTCTGGGTATTCCTACTCTGTGCTCAAAGAATAGAAATATAATACAAAATTTATAAATAAGTATAATATTAAAGTAGGGCTCCTTGAAGTACCATGTCTTGAAGCGGCTAGGGAAGGAGAAAGGAATCTCCCTCATTTACAAAACACTGTTTGCACCATGTACATTCACAGGCTTAAACCAGACAAAGTGATAACATTTCCACTACAGAAATGCTGCACCCAGGCACATTTCAGGTGTTAGAAGAAA
Source organism: Pterocles gutturalis (assembly GCF_000699245.1). Lineage (NCBI taxonomy): Eukaryota > Metazoa > Chordata > Aves > Pterocliformes > Pteroclidae > Pterocles > Pterocles gutturalis. The sequence continues at coordinate 81,824 of NW_010142083.1, forward strand.
AACATCAAGTAAATTTAATCAATTTGTTGAGGTGAGCAGAATGCAATCTCCAACCCTAAAATCAGGCAATCACATCAACATAATCAGCTGCTTTATGCCAATAATATCCCAGACCAGTTATCAGCAAGAGAGGGACCTCAGTGTTGCATCTCCTGTGAACAATTCCTGACACAAAACACACAGCTATTTCTCTTCCCTAGTTCTTTTCTTCCGGATGCTATTTTGAAATTATTGCAACCAGTTACTAAAAGCTTGAGCTTGGTAGCCCCAGCCAGAGACAAATTCCAGTAAAATTCACGTTACAAAGGGAAATTGTTGTACTAACTGCACTTTTGAAGGGTCACAGATAGATTAATATAAACACCAGCTCATATACTCTCTGCTGCACTGCTGAATGAGCCTTCCTTCCTGTGTTCATATCTATCCAATCTGGCATGGGCTAAGGATGGTATCACAAATGTTGCCAGTTTTAACACATGTGTACAAGTATCTCACACTGTATCATAGCCAAGTAAAATGAAATAGCCAAATGACTAAAATGGACAGTTAAGGCAATATTAAAAGCTGACAAACAGCTTCTAACCAGGTCCAGATGTTTTTTTCTTTCCGCATAATTTGAAATCCAACATTACTAGGCACTGCATGCAGTTCAGTTCTTTTCCCTCCAGCTTGAACTTTGCTGGAACAAAATATTATGTTAATGATCTCCAAGGACTTAGCATTGCTGTTGCTTAGGAACAAAAGTTTTGCAGGCTGTGGGAGGAGAATTGAATAGAGACCCTGGAGCTGGGGAAGTCCTTTTTGCCACTCCTCCCCCCTCCCCACACTCACATACAGAAGTTTCTTGAAAGGCTACCATTTTCTGTCAAGGAAGTATGATTCAGAATTTGCAGGACTGTGAAAAGGAAATTGTCCTGTGCTCCTTTCCCACAGGTTTACTTACAGACTGAAAGACTAATTCACTACTCAAAGGAAAGTAGACAGAGGATGACTGCGCAGTAACAGACCATGAAGGCTCATCTCACACTACTGAAAAAAACAAGCAGCTTGTGACACCTGTACCTCATCTAAGTCTTCCTAGCTGCTAGCTGGTAAGATCTTATGCAGGGGGGCAGTCTGGCAGAATTTTTAAGATGAAACAATATTTTTGTTTATTCTTGGTGGGTCTTTGGTTTTATAAGTGACCTTGTACTGTGTGACAGCACAGTGGCTCTGAAGTGATCTAGAAAAGTAAGAAAATTAAGGAAGGAAACCTCTCTGTATCTATTTGCTCGTGCCAGGATTTAGTCTAAACCTGCCTGTTAGCAAGAGACTGCTGCATTTAAGATAGTCAGTGAATTAATCTCTTCTTCCACAACAGGTTGTATCCAACAACAAAGAAATGGTAACAGGCTTGTAAGCAGGGAAATAAAAACCTTCCCTAGCTGGAACTGCTTGGTTTCATGCAAAATCATTCACTGTACAAATGCTAGTGTTAAGCTGTATACAAAAGTGTTTCCATAGAACATGTCACCTCACTGCCTTCCTGCCCTCCGAGGGGTGCAGGGCCTGTGTAGCTCTGCTGGGCTTGTCAAGCCTGCTCTGCAATAGGCAAATTTCCAGGAGGACAGACAAAGGAAACTTTTCTCACAGACTTGTTCAACATGGAATCAAGATACTTCTGTGAAGCTTTGGGTGCAGGGAAATATGAAGCAGCAACCTATAGGAGGAAAAGAGCAGGCAGAACCACAGAGGAAGAGGTCCTGAAACACCCAGACAGTGTTACAGGCAGAAGGTGTGTTCTGCTCCAGCCACCCCTATGCTGGAAGAAAGAAGCGAGAAGAAAGGTTCAGGTAGAAGAGACTGCTGTATTCGTCCAAATCTGTATTCGTCTAGGATCAGATCTCCTTCTTAGGACAGGCTTAAGCTACAATTTGTCATGACCAGGTCCTGTGCAAGTCATTAAGTGCAGATAAGGAGTAATTTCCAACCCTTCCTTGCCTCAGAGACACTTACAGTCCTTGTCCTGATGCTCAAGGTCTGTTCCCTCCCTGCAGCTCCCAGCAACACAGAGCACCACAGACAGCATGATGCCCTTGAACACACATTTTCTATTAATTTCTGTATCAAGTCAGCCTCAAAGCTCTGGGCCTTTGAAACACTCCTAAAGATCTGGGGTTAGCCCTGGGCTTTCAAAAGCCCAATCCAGAACAAAGATGAGCATGGATTAAAAGAGTTTTCTAGTCAAAGTCCTCTTTAACGAGACCTTAGCACATAGAGATACAGCATCCCCACCCTTAGGAAAAGGCTTGTCAGCAACTTAGAGGGTAAACCTCTAAGTCATCGAGATCAGCTGCTTAGAGCTG
>NW_010142084.1:0-226 GCF_000699245.1 Pterocles gutturalis
CTTTGCCCCCCTCCTTGCTGCTGCGAAGGGGCTGCCCAAGGAAGGGGCTCCCTTGCTCCTGCTCTGGGTTGGGGTCTCCTTTGCTGGGGGGTTTGAACCTGGCCCAGGCGCAGATGAAACCTTTGGGCTTTTCTGCAGCAACACGATGTTTTGGCTGGGGTGGGAGCACCGTGGGCCAGGACCTGCCCAGCCCACGGGAGGGGAGCTCTGGCAGCGTGCCCCACCC
>NW_010142084.1:323-1258 GCF_000699245.1 Pterocles gutturalis
GTCTGATGAGGACTGTCCCCATGTCCCCAAATGGTCGGGGATCCAGATGGAGTCCCCAGCCCCATCCTGCCTGCGATGGCACCCAGTGGGGGGATGGGGTGGTGGGTCTCTCCTTGCTTGAGGGTCCCCACGCACTCTCGTTCTCCGCAGGCGAGCTCGCTTCAAGCGCTCCAACAGCGTGACGGCGGGCGTGCAGGCGGACCTGGAGCTGGAGGGTTTCGCCGGGCTGGCCGTGGCCACCGAGGACAAAGCCCTGCAGTTCGGGCGCCCCTTCCAGCGGCACTCCTCGGAGCCCGAGTCCGGGCGGCGTGCACACGCAGGGCCAGTGGGCGTACCGGGAGGACTACCAGCTGCAGTACGACACGGTGGAGGTGCCCCGGAGGGATGCCTGGATGGAGCGGGGCTCCCGCAGCCTCCCCGACTCCGGCCGCGCCTCCCCCTGCCACCGCGACGGGGAATGGTTCATCAAACTGCTGCAGGCGGAGGTGGAGAAGATGGAGGGCTGGTGCCAGCAGATGGAGAGGGAGGCTGAGGACTACGACCTGCCCGAGGAGAGTGAGTTGGGGGGCTTGTAGGGTCAGGAGAGACTGGGGGTCCCATGGGGCTGGGGGGCACAGCCACGGTCCTGCAGTGCGCCCACCTTGGGACCACCTTGGAGCATCTCGCTTGAGCATCCTGGGGCAGTGGGAGGTGTCCCTGCCCGTGGCAGGGGGTTGGAACTTGATGGAGTTTAAGGTCCCTTCCAACCCAAACCATTCTGGGATTCTGTGGTTCTCTGATCTCCCCTGCCAAGGCTGAAAAGGGTGGGTGGGGGCAAGAAACACCAGGAAAGCCTCTGGGACTGGTGGGGCTGGAGGAGGGAGGGGACCCCACGTGGGCTGAGGAGGTCAAAGCTGCCCCTCTGCCCTCCCCCCGCCAGTCCTGGAGAAGATCCG
>NW_010142084.1:1286-1598 GCF_000699245.1 Pterocles gutturalis
GAAGTCGCAGCATTTCTCCCGCCTCTGCCAGCAGAACATGGTGAGTGCCGCGGTGCCGTGGGGTCAGCCGTGGCGGGCGGGGGGTCTCCTACCCTGAGCTGGTGGAAAAGGGACTTTGGCACATCCTTGGGGACAGCCAGACAGAGCCCCCCAGCAGCGTGGGGGTGGGATGGCCGCGTGGCCAGCAGAGCCGCTGTCCCACGCGTGGACGTGGCCAACGCTCTGTCCCCGCAGGATCCCAACGCGTTCCCTGTGCCCACCTTCCAAGACCTGGCCGGCTTTTGGGACCTCCTGCAGCTCTCCATCGAGGAC
>NW_010142085.1:0-3269 GCF_000699245.1 Pterocles gutturalis
CTTTCCCCGAGGGACACCACACCCCCCACCCCCCGGACCGTTGGGACACCCCCCAACCTCCGGGAGCCCTCCCCATGCCCGGAGCATCCCGTCGGGGCTCTGCATCCTGGGGGTTCACGGCTCACTCCAGCGCTTGGGGATGCCACGAAGTCTCGGGGTCCCCAGAGTCACCCCCCTATCTCTGTGCTGTCCTGATCCCCAGCCTCAGGGAGGGGGATTTGGGGTTTTCCGGGAGTGGGACAGGCAGGGAGCGTGTCCCCCTCTGTGCTCATCCCACTGGTGTTACTTGGGGGGATGCACACCGAGGTCCCCTCATCCCCACCAGCATCATCCCACCGTATGGCGTGGGAGCAAGAGGGATGGGGTGGCAGGATGAGGTCCCCAGCCTCGGTTGAGGATGCTGAGCTGCAGACCCCCAAGACTCACAGAGGGGAGAAACCCCTCAACTTCGCTTATCTCTCGGTGGGGTGGGACAGAATGAAGTTTAAAGACAAGCTCGTATTTATTTTAGACGCGGTGGGGAATTTCAGACGGCGCTGACCCTTTTGCTGTTTATATAAGAATGCTCGGAGTGCATGGTGCGCTTTCTTGTCGCAGAAAAATGGAGCGGGTTGGAGTTGGGTTGGGGAAGGCACATGCTCGCCTCCGGTCCCAAAAACTCCCCTTTGCTTTTGTTCTTTTGCAAACTTGGAGGCAGGGAAGGAAGAGGACAGTCAAGCCTCTAAACCTCTCCCCCCCTCCCTGTGTCCTTTACCCAGTTTATTAATGTTAAATGAAAAAGAGCAGCGTGTTCCTCTCAGTTGTGACATCCAGAAAATTGAATTTTACCCGAAATGCTTGTGTGGAAGCAGAGAGTTGTCAGTCTGTCTTGATAAGCTTCAGAAAGTGAGCTTTTAGCTTCGCTCGGCACGTCAGCTCGGAAGCCTTGGCATTGTGCAGATAATTAATGCTTCTACCTGTCCCTGATACCTGCCTGCAGTTTGCTGCCTGTATCCTGCCGCTGCTATTAAAAGCATTATTTATTAATATGGTGATTATTGATCTCGCTTCAGTTAACCAAAGAAACCCGTGTGCATCCGAGAGCACTGCTTTCCTCAGCAACACCAAGTCGGTGTCGTTAGGAGGAATTGCACAATCCTCCCTAGAATGCTGCCTTGGTCTGGTATTAGGAGAAATACTTAGAGGGAAAAACCCACAATTTTTATGGCCTGGGGCCTCCTCTGGTTTGAGCTGGGTTTATGTGAACTATCGACTTTTGCAGAGAGATTTCTGCTTTACACCAGAGGGGAACCGGCTCCCATGGATGGAAGGGAGAAGTAAACAAGTAGTTGATTTCCACACTGGTGCTTTAGTGGTATAAATATTAAATGTAAATGATGGTTCCATAATAAAAAAGTGATATACCCAGTGCTGGAGGGGCTTGGGGAGGGCGCGGCGTTCCTGTTCCAGCTGGGAGTGAGTCAGGGCAGATCTTTTCCCCTAAAGCAGGTTATCCTGGTTCAAAACTTTGGGGGCAGCCAGGAGGGAGAAACCTTTTCCTTCAGCTTCGGTGGGGTCTTGCCCTCCCACACAGCACTCTGGGTTCGGCGTCTCCAAAGCTCGTACCGCTGACAAATTAACCAGCAGCAGGAGGAAAACAAAGCAGCGTCGGCTCCGAGCGAGGGAGGTTGGTGTAGAAAGGGTTCAGGTGTGCTCGTGCTGCCGCGGGGTGAGGCTGTGCTTTTATTCTGCCCTTCAGCATCTCTCCTCAGGATTCCCAGGAGAGCAAGTTCCTATAGAGAACTTACCCGTCTGACATGATATTAGATGGAAATTGTGACGGTTGGTTAATAGTGAGGCAGGAATTTAATAAAACTCCGTAAGCCCTGTGTTGTAGCGTTATTGCTCTCGGAGCCAGTGTGTTTTGGCTGTAGCAGAACAAGGCTCATGATGTAGCACAGCAGTAGGGACGAGCTCCTTGCTGGGATTTTTTTTTTCCCCCTTCTCCCAGTCGCCAGCAGTCCCACGGCGCAGTGAAAATAATCCTTCGGTGTCGACTCTTAAGTTTCTTGGCGAGAGCGCTCGCATTGCTGGCGGGTGTGATTTCTGAAGCGGTGTCGAGCGATCCCCAAGGAAAGGAGACAGGCATCGTCTCGGGAGCTGGTGCTGTGCCTGGGCAGCTCGGGGACCAGTGCTGTGGGGCTGGGACACTTGGAAAGCAGCTGGATGGGGAGACTGCTGGAGGAGGAGCGCGGGCGGATCGGTGTGATAAGGGCTGAGATTCCCCGAGTGTGTGTCCTGGGGGGGAAGAGTAACTTGAAAGAGAAGGTGGCAACTCAGAGGTGGTTTCTGGGCAGTTGGGCAGTTTGGTGACTCTTCCTGCCACCCAGGAGCATAGATCCATCAACCACGATCATGAGCTTTACGTCTGCGTTAAAATCTCCCTCTGTTACACAACGAAGGGACGTGAAGTCTCCTAAAATCCGAGTCTGAAGAGCTTCACCGAGGTGCTCGCTCACCTGGGAAGCACTAACCCCTTCTGAAAAGTTGGTGCCCTCCTCCGACAGTGCTTTTTCTTGCTGGGGGAGTTGTCCTTTGCTCTCTTTGGGGTTTATTTGGGGGTGGGGAGAGGAGAAGGTCCTGCTCCATGCCCCCCGATGCTCACATCCCCCCTCTCCTTGTGCTCACTGAATGTTTCCCGGTGTGGGAGTGCATCTCCCTGCGTCGTTTCGGCTTCATCCCTGCATCCCTGGGCTGCCAACAGAGCTGTCTGTCTGTCCTTGAAAAGCAGGGGTGTCCCATCCTGTGCGTTCGGGGTCCGGTTCCTGACGGGTCCCTTTTGACTCTTGGGGGTGGTCCCGTGGGATGCTCCTGGCAGAGGCAGGGAGCTGCATCCCGCCACGCTGCGAGGTTTGTGCATCCCGGGCGCATCAGCATCCAAAAACCCAAATGCTGCCGTGCTTTGGGGGCTGCTGACGAGCGCATCTTCCATGGCAAACCCCCGTCAATCCAAATCTCTGAACCACGAAAGCCGCCTGGCCGCTCCAAATAGTTGTCGGTAGCAGAGATAGCCCAGACCTGTGGTCTGCAGCAGGTGGAAATCTTCCCTGGCTGGGCCAAAAGCGTGGTTTGCCTCTGAGGCTTAAGCAGAGGGGGTTACTGCCAGGCTTAGAAATAGCTAAAAAAAGCCGTTGCCTGGTTCTCGGGGGGACAGGTGGGGGAGGATCAGTTTACGGGGCCGGGAGCCTGCCTAGCTGGAGGCACGCGTCCGCCCGAAGGGCTGCACATCG
>NW_010142085.1:3300-4005 GCF_000699245.1 Pterocles gutturalis
TCGAGGGAAAACGGGGGAGTGGGCAGATGTAGCGGATGCTCGGTGGTGTTTTTAATAGCTGCGCTGCATTTGGCAAGGTTAAGAGCAACCTGGAAAAAATCCTGCCCCACCCCCTGCTTATGCGTGGTTCTGTGTTAATAAAACCAACCAACTTCTGAATTCTCAAAGAACAGAAAGCGAAAGATCTTCCGAAAAGTGATTTTTTCAGGTGTGGGAGCACTAATCAAAGAGTTGTGTCCCTTAAAGGTGAATCGAAGGAGCAGAAAGCACTGGGACTGGCTCTGGGGCTGATTTTTCAGGGTTGACTTTTGTCCAGCTGTTTGTTGTCTGCAGCTTTCCAAAGGGATGGCTCCAGGAGGAGTCTCCTTCCCAGCTCCAGGGTTACCTCCAAACCCGGCTTTAACCAGAAAGTCACTTGGATGTGACAATTTAGAGCAAATAAATGTCTTGACTGTAGTTCTTGTGATACGGGCAGTGGTTGAAATGGAATTTTCACTGTCGAGTTGTATTGTTTTCCCTCTGTTATTACTGATGTACTTTCAATTTGCCTTATTTTTTTTTTTTTTATAGAAAGATATATAATTGGAAGCAAACTTACTTATTTCTTCAGTCCTGGATCTCCTACGTGGGTTTATTTATAGAGGTCTGTGGGTGGGACTTTGTGTACTCGGTGTGCACGTTGGGTGGCACAGAGCAGGATTGGGG
>NW_010142085.1:4264-5957 GCF_000699245.1 Pterocles gutturalis
ATGGGCTGGGATGGCCGTTGGCAGCCGGCGCCGGCCACGTGCCCGCGGTGGAGCGGGTGGGAGGAATGCTGACTTGGTGTCCCTCACCAGAACGTTGCATTGCTGCGAGGGGTTTTACTGGATGTCTGGCTGGAGAAACGGGATGTAACCCGGGACGGAACGCGCGGCGGCGGTTAAACCTGCTTTCCATCACGGCGGCAAGCAGCACAGCTTTGATAAGGCTCGAGCAACTTTGCTGGTTATTTAGTGATTCATAAAAAACATTCCGTGATTCATTATAGGTTGAATTCTGCCTGCCTTAGTCAGAAAAAACCCTCCACTGATTTATTTTCTCAAGTGGCTACAGAGCTCGTTGGTGCCAGCTGATTTCTGCGGGACTTGGCTCTCTTCTGTTTGGGTAGAGTTTCTGCTTGCATCAAATCTGGGGCGTATTTTTTAATTATTTTTTTTTAAAGTGCTTTTTCTTGCAGCACTGGCTGCACGCCCTTGCAAGCGCTTCGGGGCAGACCTAACATCCCCAATAACATCCTGGGCATTATTCCCAATCATTCCTCAGTACAGGTATCTATATCCTTGGATGGTGGAAAAAATGTGTTTCATGCAAAATGATAAATCTGCTCTGTTCCTAACGCTCTGGTCTGCACTCCGTCTCCCTGCTCTTCATCCTGGGCTAAGCTGTTTGCTCGGCAGCGTTATAAATTGTTCCCTGACATGAGGCTTGCCGTTCTCTTCATTCCTTATTGCACAATTGATGTGTGCTGGCTCCCGCGGCGGTGGGAGCATTGCCATTTGTGATTTGGGGGGGTCAGACTGAAGCACACAGAGGTGTGGGTATAAGTAACCGGGTCTGGGCTCCCATCAGTTTAACAAACTTTATTTGCTGGCTCTATAATAATCATGTATCAGATTTGAGGAGCTTTATCAGAAAGCCTTTGCTTTTAATCTGTTCTTCTTCAGGCTGTATCCTGACAAGCGCAATGGGAGGGTTTGACCAAATCATAGGATGTCATCTCCGAATATAAATATTGCTAACGGGTTTTTCCACAGCACGCTAAATATTTTAACTGCGAATAAATGTATTTCTGGCCTCATCCTGGGAGCTGCTGAGCATCCGCGCCGCCCACTGAACGTGGTGAGAGGCGCAGGTGCTGTGCACCCAGCAGCATCTCCCACTGAATGACAGGCAATTAGGAAACAGAAGGAAGAAAAAGTCTTGTAAATTGTAACTTGTCTAAAAATATGTTGTCCACATGTGTTTTAGCTCCTTTCATTTCGGCGTTCTGTGTTGGCTCGATACATCTCATCAACAGCTTAGTCCTGAGTTTGGTCTTTAATGCCAACAGAAGCGATCTTTGGTGGCTTGCTGTGGTCCCTGCATCTTTGGCAGCACCAAAACCATCATCTCTGACCTCTGGGTTGCACCCTGAACTCCTGTACCTCTGTGAAATGCCTTTTTATTCCTGTCTTCTCGCCAAATTCAGGAGTACGGATCAGTGTTGGAAATCCCTGTCCCCAAGCTGCCGGAGTCTGTGATATTTAAGAAAAATGTCAGCGTGGGCAGGGGGACGGCTGGTTGCTCAGAGCAAGGTGTTCGGCTCTCTGCAGCTCCAGCAGGCACTCGCTGGTGCGTGGCTCCTGTTTGCAAAATGATTTTTGCGAACCAAAAAAAAAAAAAAAAAAAAGGGGTAGGGAA
>NW_010142085.1:5988-6967 GCF_000699245.1 Pterocles gutturalis
AAGGGTTAGGAAGCTAATGAGAAAAATCCTTTTCGAAGCAGATGGGGTTTTTGCCGTTGCTCTTTGCAGCAAGGATTGACGGTGGATGGTGCTACCTGTGTGTGTTCAGAAGCGTGAGTGCAGGGAAACCGTAAAAAGAGATCTGATGCTGGTGCCTGAGAATGGAAATGGGAAGTTGTTGGATGAAGTGAAGTTGACTGGTTCCTCACCCCTTAACTTAATGCTTTTATTGCTACAAAAGCCAATGGCTTCAAAAGTTAACTCCCTCTGCATCCACATATCCAAATTTACCGTATGTGTAGTTTCACTGGAGGTAGTAATTACAATGATTTTAGGATGTCTTTATGTGTGCTTTTCTACTGATTTTTTTCAATTGTTCTGTACTGGATATTCCCCTCCGGGGAGAAACTGAGAGACACTAACTTGTTGCATCATATTTTACTAAGGATTTCTTGTAATCTCTGTGAAATATCTACGAGTTTACTTGTTGTTTTCAGACTGTAATTTATAACCCTTCAGAGCAATTAATTTGCTACTTTTCAAGGCATTTATGGGATGCATCCCAGACTCCACTTTGTAAAGTTTTTCCAATTGCCTTCAGATTTCTCACCTCTCAAATCTGGTGGGAACCAAGAAATGCAGTTTCAATTTGCAGTTTGTTTGCAAGTTTGGTTGATGTATTGAGTCCATATGTATTTTTTTTCCAGCATGTCTAGATGGCAAATCCCTTCGAAACGTGAAACAACCTAGCACAGGAGTTGAACTGCTCTGCCTAAGGAGACCAGAAGATCAGAGCCTATAGTTAATCTCTTCCTCTTTATGATACAGGTGAATTTTAGGCAGTGTAGCCCCAAGCTGGGTACAGATATTTTCTGAGCATCATACAGCTGGCTTTAAGATGCTTGACTGTATTTTACTGAGGTTTTTTCAAATACAAAAGTAGTTTTAGATTTATTCTAATTGAGTTCAAGCATACCCT
>NW_010142085.1:6977-8876 GCF_000699245.1 Pterocles gutturalis
TGGCTTTTGCTACAGGGAGTTTTGGGGTTACTTGGTGTTTTGGGGCCGGTCGGTAGCATCCTCTTGGAAGCAGAATCTCATCTTTATCTTCCCTGCTCTGTCCAAACAACATGTTTGGAGTAACTCCATTAGAGCAACTGGGATCACATTAGTTTACAGGGACTGAACTCTGGAGGATGTTTTTCTCTGTGTGTTTGTGTGTTGTTGGGGTTTTGGTTTGTTTGTTTGTTTTTCAATTGCTTCTGCAGACAAGAAGCCCTGAGCTGCCTACTTACAGAGCTCCGATTAGTTTTCTGCTGGATCCTGCACATAGCTTGTGGTCTCCCATTTCCTTCTGCTGGTGTAAATGGGGAGCAGTCCTGGGGTACAGCCTTGGCTCTGTGTGCAGCACCCCCAGACCCACACAGGGGTGTTTTGCTTTTATCACACCGTGAATTCAGCCTGGTGCAGCACCCGACCTGTGCAGCAGCAACCTCTGCCACCAGCCTTGAAACTCATGCAAGAAATATGTTACCTTTATTTACACAGATGTTTTAAAAAAACTTCAGCTCAGATTTTGCCCTTAATTCTTAAGGTAGCATCTGGTGTTTCTGTCCAATCCCTTAATCCAGCCTTGTGATTTTAAGTAAAATACACTTTTAAGTGAATATTTAGGTGCCTGGGGTAGGAGGAAAGTTATTCTGTGATCTCTAATGGTTAATTCTAAGATGACTTGGACCAACTTAAAATCATCAGGGTCTGCCTTGTGTTTCTAAACCAGCAATTAGGAGTCATCAGCCTGCACAGAGACAAATTGGAAGTGAATTAGAGGCTGATGAGCTCTGTGCAGGGCTCCCGGGGCTGTTCCCAGCCTCCTGCCGCAGGGAAGTATCGGAGCGGTCACTCCGGAGCTGGCCGGCCGGGCTGGGGGCGGAGGAGAGGAGCTTTGATAAAATGCAGCTGTAAAAGACAATTTTCCTCTTTCTTTCCCTTAATAAAAATCTGTTCTGAGCACTGTACCAGACAGACTAGTTTGGCAATGGATTAAATGCGCAGCTCCGAGATCTAATTTTGCCCCTTTCAATTGACAGATGGAGATTGTGTCCTTTCACAATGCCACTAGTATCTTGCAATTTCTGCTCAGAAGCAGGGCCTCCGAAAGCCATCGTGAGAAATAAGATGACTTTGTGTGTGTTTCTGTCGTGTTCCAGGAGGCTGGAGAGTTGCATCAGCTGGGATGTTGGATGAACGTTACAAACGGGGACGTCTTGGGGAGAGCATCCCCCGGGACCCTCCTGAAGCTTGGCGTACCCAAACCCTTCCATCCCCATCGCTCTCCTCTCTGCCCGCGTGTTGGGTTTGAGTTTCCTGCTGGTTGATGAAACCCTCAGAGATTTGCAGTGGGTACGTGGGTGTTTGCATAGAGATCCGTTCTGGTCTCAGGGGACCTGCAGCCCAGGCTGCTTCTGGACGTGGTTGAGGAGAGAAAGCGCGAGCTGACCCCTCCTGCACTGGGAGTGATGGAGAGAGGAAGGGATGAAGAGCTCCTCGGGATACAGAGCAAACCATGGGGTTTGGAATCCCAAACAGAAATTCTTTGGGCTTAGGTTTCGGGCACAGCTGATGGGAAAGCAGAGGAACACAAAAATGCAATATTTGTGTGTATGTAATTAAACATTTCTATATATTTTTGTGCGTGCCCATGCTGTTATTTCTGGCAGAATTTGGCTTTGTTTTGTTTGCAAAGGAATGAAAACCTTTCTCGTGGAGGTTGATAGGCAGCAAGTTTATTCCTTGGGTGGGTTTGTCCATAAGGATGCTGTCAGACCTGGAGGTGCTGATCGAAGTCCTGGGGTGAAATAATGAATCCACGAGATCTTTGTCATTCCCTTTGGGATTCCACCTATGGAGGAGTGTAGG
>NW_010142085.1:8907-10141 GCF_000699245.1 Pterocles gutturalis
TTGGGTTTGGAAAAGAAACCAAGCCCATATGGTTCAGCCACATGTTCCAGGTCCGGTAACTTCAATGCCAGCAATACTGATGGATCGAGGAGCAGGATTTAGCCCTAAACACATTGCATATCCCCAACCTCTTCTACCAGGCCCTTTTGGATAATACCCAGTGGTGTAACATACACTTTAATTTTGTTGTTAAATCCAAGCTGCTTTGGCATGGTGGGGACTAGGCGGCTTGTAGCGGTTGGAACATGATGGTTTATTGGATTTCATAGCCTGGAGGATTGAACCGTACAGAGCAACTCTTGAGGAAGGGAAAAAATAAAATGTCACCTACTTCTCCTGATTTTTTTTTTTTCCTAGGCCAATATTAACAGACTTGGGCTTCTGGGCATGGGCAGAGGGGTGGGAGAGACACCAGTGATGGGAAGCAAACCCTAGGAGGGTAGCTGTCCTGTTAAACAGGCGAGATTTGGACCCGTTCCCAAGGGCACTGGTAAATGCTGCGTCCATACACTTGCTGGGATTTCCTTCACCTCGCTTCCCGCTAAAGATCTTAATTTCATCTCTATCAACGCTGGTAATGGAAGAGCAGAAGTCAGAAGGACATTGTGTTTCAGACGTAATTGTGACGTTTTCCTTTTATTGGTGATCCTAAACGTTGTTCCTGCACTGTCAAGCGTCCGCCGTTGCTGTGAACGCTTTTATCACGCTCACAACCACCGGCGCGGGTCTCCCGGCTGCTCCCGTGCCAGCCTGCACCTCGCGGGGCTTTACAAGGCAGCAGTAAAAATTCACTCGATGCTGAATCGTGTCTTTTACATGAAGAGAGGCTCGTGAAGGGCTTGATTGACCACCACGGGCTCTTAAATCTCTTGCTGAGGCACAAAGCGAGTGCAGGGTGAGTTCTCGCGCATCGTTTCGTAGCTGGCTCCCGAGGGCAGGGTTCTGCTGGGCTGAAGTTGGTTTGGTTTCTGCGTTCTGTTGTCTTTTGCTTCTCTGAGGATCAGTAAATGCTCACTTGTGAGAGGGCCTGTTTTTAGTGTCCGTGTGATCTGGAACGTACCTGCTCGGGGCAGTGAAAATGCTACATTTCACGTAGGCTTTGAAGAGATTTTCTCATTTTCACTATGAAGTATGAACCTGTTCTTGAATTAATAATTTGGTATTTAAAAGGGGAGCTCTGGACCTGCTGAAGGTGGGGGTAACTCTGCTGTTGAGACCAGGGTGAGGGATAAAG
>NW_010142086.1:0-754 GCF_000699245.1 Pterocles gutturalis
GAAGGGAGCAAGTGAAAGAATTTTGATGGTGAATTATAGCTTGGTTTAAAGCTGGTTTCCTGAGGGTGTTTCACAGCTATGTCCTGATGTTTTTAAGTTCCAGAAATTGAACTGAAAGGAGAATCTTGCCGATATTATTTCTTACTACAAGGCAATGGCTCTGGAGGATGTAAAGCAACCTTGATTCATTCAGCTAACCAGATCAATGGTATGGCTGCTCTTGCTGCAGTAAATGGAAAGCTAAAGACAAAAGCAGAAGGGACAGAGTCAAGTAAGAGTTATTACTTATTTATTTAAGAGTATCTGAATGCAGGCAAATGCTACTAAAATTTATATATTCCTTTTGTTCATTCCAGTCTGTGGTAAAAGGGATAAAACAAGGAGAAATATTACGTTTTGATGACTATCTCTATTCTTTCAGAAATATATTTTTGAAATTGATTAAAAAATATATAATAAGAGCTTGTTCATTCACACTAATACCATATTTTTAAAATCAACTAAGTAATGTAGTCAGTCATTTTTCATAACTCTGATTAGTTGTAAATGTTTTAGCGTACAGGGACATCCAGGTAATATTAATGCAAATCAAATTTGCAGAAAACTTAGTTTAAAAAAGTATGTATTGTTGATGTAAAGACTGACCAGCCCATGTCTAAAATCTAGTCAATTATCTGTTGACAAGCCTATTTCACTGATGAGTTAAAATAAAAAGAGCAAGGCTGGTAGGCAAGTTGAATTTCATGATCGTGTC
>NW_010142087.1:0-31748 GCF_000699245.1 Pterocles gutturalis
ATCTGCTTCATAGTGTCATATGAGGTCTGCATCTGCAGGAGAATTTCCCACCAGATTTGAAGGAAATTAAACAAAAGGTTAATAAATCATGAGATCTTAAATGTGTATGTCTTCATCAGAACAATAATAAAATAGGGTAAGTTTTATTTTTTGCTGAGCAGAAAAAAAATGGGAAACAGAGAGAGACAACATGTTTTGTAGGATGCGTATGTACGAGATCAATGGACAACACTGATGTTTCTCTGAGGAAATACTGATTTGCACTTCTTCACATTGCCAGTTCACCAGGGCAGAGAAGTCCTCACTTGGTGAGGTCTTCATGAGGTGAAGGAAACAAGGCAGCACTTTAGAGATCCATTTATTTTTAAATCAATGAGTACCTGTAATGATGGTCTGGAGATGGGACTAAACAGGCTGAGATGCAACTTGGGGAGGACTAGCAGGGCTGAAGGAGTTCAGTCCTAGAGACTGAAGAACATTTTTCTTCTGGGTCACAATCCAGCTGTAGCTCAATACTGGTCAGGGCAGCTGCTGTCATTCATGTGATACAATATTCTAGATGGCAATAAGGGGGCAGACAAAAGACCCTCAGAGCCACTTTATTTCTCTGCCTCTGAAAGTGATTTATTTCTTCAACAATGGTGATCCCTCAAATAAAAACATGTAATAATAATATCAAGCTAAACCCAGAAATCAGCTCATAGACCAGAAATTACTCATGTCAGAACTGCCAGACTATCTTTTGCTTGTCTAACTCCGATAAAGGGCGTAGGTAATACATCTTCTGGGAAGCCCATCCTCCTGGAGGATGAAATAACCCACCGCACTTCCAGGGGGAGTGCTTAGGCAACAGCATCATGTTCTCACTATTGCTTTCTTCCTCCTTCCTTTTTATTCCTTTTCTACAAAACACTGAAAATTTTCTGCAGAGCAGGACAGTTTCAACAATGTGACTGAAGAAGACCTGTGCTCTTCCTCCCCTGTAAGTCCCAGGCATACATGTGAGGCGGCACACCATAAAGCCAAGCTCAGGTTAAACCAACATCTCCTGGTTTCTGAACTAGTACTGTAAGGATTTGTTTATTACATGAAAGAGAGAAATTTTATGAAAGGGAGTGGTTGTGACTGCAGATTTCAGGGTTGGTACTGTGTATCAGATGTGATCCAGCATCTAACATGTCAAGCCCAGCAAGCAACTTAAGCAGAGGAAAATCACCTGGTGAAGTCTCAATGGCTTTATGATGCCTGAATGCTCAGCCATGCCCAGGCAACAGACTTTAGTCCTCTAAACATATTTCAGGGCCAAACTACAAGAATGCTTAGTGTCTCGGACACTTCTGTGGTTTCTGCAGGCTTTTCTGGATCCCCCTCCACTTCTGGGACCAGGCACCCGAGTCTTTGACTGAATTTGTCTTCTGGTGTCAATAATAGTGTATCCCCCGCTGCACATGGCACTGGCTCTGACAGAAAAGCTGCTGGCATTTTCTCGGCAGACAGTTTTGCTGAGCTTGCTGAAACTGGGTCCTCCAGAGTATTGCACAGCTTTTTCCAAATGTAATAATTAGGATTCTTTGGACCAGTAGGACAAGCTGATTGCCATTAGCAGTGCTTTTTTCTCCCTGTTACCACATGTGCACTAGTGTTTGTTTTTGTTATTGTAAAAGTAAAGTATGACTGCATTTTCCTCCCCTTCTTTTGATCCTAATGCTCAGCTTGCCCCTGAACTTTTGATATCCCCCTCTGTTTCATAGTGTTTGATCTAGCTATCTAAAATCAAGGAAAACAGGATCACAGTGTCCAGAGTTCCATACTAAGAAGTTAATTTGGACAGCAAAAACTTCCTTCTTCCCTCAGTTTTATCACTTCAGCAGAAAGACAAGTGAGTTCACAGTGAAGGATGTGATTCAACATACAGCACCTCTTAGCCTCGATGGCTCCTTATGGTCCCTTTCTGTGAGCTGCACTCTAGTCCAGCCTTGTGTTGAGTGTCCATCCCTTGGAAGCAAAGGTGCAAATGAGGCTGCTGTAAATCTTTCAGCTTCATCTGGATATACAGCAGTGTTACATAGTCAGGTATACAGCAAGAATCCTTGAGAACCAAGTCTTACAACCCTTACTGTAGGCATAACCTCAGCTGAGTTTGGTTACCTTATACTTCCATGAGATCTTAATTTATACTCAAATCACATAGGAACTAGAATAAAAGATTACTCTGTAATCTTCTCAGCTAACTGACAGCATGGTGCACAATTCATCACCACAGCAGCATCCTCCTGTTGCCCTACTCCGTGTTTGGAAAATGCTTAAAGGACTTTCATTTCTAGATGACTTAACATGGTATTGATCTCTGATTTTTCATACAGCTCACTAAACTGATTGTTGTTTTTCTTTGTCAGTGTTATTAGGAACAACAAGGGAATTGTGATGGGTTTGCCCACAACAATCACAATCCCAGGACAGGAATTTATTACCTGCTGGCTACTGTCAGTCATCAGGCAGAGAAAATAAGCTATTCAAGCTTCTTGTTAAGCATGACACATGTTAACAATATTTGGCAAAAATGTTCTATTTTTTTTCTGGTTTTGTTTCTGTTCTATATTTACCAGAAAACCCCAACCTTTCCATTCCTGCATCTTCCTCCTGACTCTTTTTCTACAGCAGGTAAGTTCTTTATAATCAGAAGAATTTGCATCAAATTAAAAGAGAAACTGATATGAACTTTCTATTCTAATGAAACCCTGAAATCTTCACTAAGCAAAAGAGGAACAGGTAAACAGATAATTTGTTAGCTGGTCAGAAAGATATTTTTTTAGTGAGTACTAGGGAAAAAAAAGAACAATTGGAGATTTCTCTATCTTTGCAGAAAGCCCAATAAAGACATTATCTTGTAAGGTAAGACTAATGTACAGGAAGTGGAAGCAGGGTTGTGTAGCCTGGGAAGAATACAGGGCCATTGTCCGGATGTGTAGAGATAGGATCAGGAAAGCCAAGGTGCAGATGGAGCTGAACTTGGTGAGGGACGTGAAAACTAACAAGGCAGGTACATAGGCAGGAGGAGACAGGCCAAGGAGAGTGTTCCCCCTCTGATAAATGAGAAAGGAGAAGTGCCTTCCTCAGACGTGGAAAAAGCTGAGGTACTCAATAAGTGCTTTGCCTCAGTCTTCACTGGTGGTCAGGCTTCCCACGTCTGTCAGGACCCTGAATCTCTAGGTGATGGTGAGAAGAGCGGAATCGCTCCCACTGTAACAGCAGAACAAGTCCAAGACCACCTCATGACACTGAATGTATATAAGTCTATGGGGCCAGATGATATGCACCCCAGGGTTCTGAAAGAGCTGGCTGATGTGGTTGCTGAGCCACTATTTGAAAAATCATGGCTGTCAGGTGAAGTTCGCAGTGACTGGAGAAAGGGAAACATTACTCCTATTTTTAAGAAAGGGAGAAAAGAAGAGCCGGGGAACTACAGGCCAGTGAGCCTCACCTCTGTGCCTGGAAAGATCATGGAACAGATCCTCCTTGAAGCCATGTTAAGACACACAAGCCCAAGAGGTGATCCGAGACAGCCAACATGGCTTCACCAAAAGCAGATCTGGCCTGACCAATCTGGTAGCCTTCCATGATGGAGTGATGGCATCAGTGGACAAAGGAAGGGTGAAGGATGTCATCTACTTGGACTTGTGCAAAGCCTTTGACATGGTCGCTCACCACATCCTTCTCTCTAAATTGGAGAGGTATGGATTTGAACGATAGACTGTTCAATGGATAAAGAATTGGTTGGCTGGTTGCAGCCAAAGGTTGTGGACAACAGCTCTATGTCTGGGTGAAGGCCGATCACAAGTGGTGTCCCTCAAGGATCTGTCTTGGGACCGGTGCTCTTCAACATCTTTATCAACGACATACATGAGGGAATCGAGTGCACCCTCAGCAAATTTGCAGATGACACAAAGCTGAGTGGTGCAGTTGATACAATAGAAGGAAGGGATGCCGTCCAGAGGGACCTGGACAGGCTGGAGAAGTGGGCCCAGGAGAACTTAATGAGGTTCAACAAGGCCAAGTGCAAGGTGTTGCACTTGGGCCAGGCAATCCCAGGTACTCATACAGACTGGGAGAAGAACTCTACAGAGCAGCCCTGTGGAGAAGGCATTGGGGGTCCTGGTGGACAAGAAGCTGAACATGAGCCAGCAGTGTGCACTTGCAGCCTGGAAGGACAACTATGTCCTGGGCTGCATGAAAAAAGGAGTGGCCAGAAAGGAGAGGGAGGTGATTCTCCCCCTCTGCTCTGCTCTTGTGAGACCCCATCTGGAGTACTGTGTCCAGGGGTCCCCAGCACAAGAAAGATGTGGAGCTCTTGGAACGGTTCCAGAGGAGGACCACAAAGATGATCAGAGGGCTGGAGCACCTCTCCTACAAGGAAAGGTTGAGGGAACTGGGCTTGTTTAGCTTGGAGAAGAGAAGGCTCCATGGAGACCTCATTGCGGCCTTCCAGTACTTGAAGGGGGCCTATAAACGGGAGGGGGAATGACTGTTTACATGGGTTGATAGTGACAGGATGAAGGGGAATGGTTTTAAACCATGAGAGGGAAGATTTAGGTTAGATATTAGGTGGAAATTTTTCACGCAGAGGGTGGTGAGGCACTGGAACAGGTTGCCCAGAGAATTTGTGGATGCCCCATCCCTGGAGGCATTCAAGACCAGGCTGGATGGAGCCCTGGGCAGGCTGCTCTAGTGGTTGGCAGCCCTGCCCACAGCAGAGGGGGTGAAATGAGATGATCTTTAAGGTCCTTTTCAACCCAGGCCATTCTATGATTCTATGATTCTGTCTTCATATACTGAAAATAAAAAATGGATGGATTTCATAAGATGCTGGTATGTTCATGATTAACATTATATAAACCTTCAGTGATGACATAGCCAGTTACCTAATTTCCAAAGATATGGTTGTCACTGCATTGATACTTTTCTCTTATGAATATGTCTCAGAGCAGCAAAACTAACACTGAAGAGTTTTTGTCTCACGGGCATTGAATGTAAGGGCTATTCCTCCAACACAGTGATGAACTGAGCAAAGGTTTAAATACAGGGTAAGAGTCAGGGCTGTTCTTCTGACTTGGTCTGGTGTGTGGGCAGAAAATGGAGATTAGGACAGCCTAAATACACAGTTTACAGGGAATTCACATAACTTAACATGCTGCAGACATCTACACTGGAGCTTGTTGTCCGACCTTCCTTTTCTGTTCCTGGAAAGGAAGAGGTACTTCTAAGGAGAGAATGATTCATGTCACCACAAAGTAGGCCATGAAAACAGGTGAGAGAAATCACATCCCAAACATGTCTGTTTCTCTCCATTAACTTCTAGAGCCCATCACGACTAAGGTGGATACAGACATCTCTATGGCAGATATATAGAGTTAATGGACCTTCACGCCCCATGTTTATGGGAAGGTAATGCTGATGACTTCTTAAGGAAACCAGGTGTATGCCCGTGCATGTTTCTTTGACTGTGTGTCTCTGACTCACAGGTAATTTCTGAATCCATTGACTAAATTCTACAATTCTGCGTTGTTATTTTCAACATAAGTTGGCAAAGAACAATGGTCTGAAAGATGTTTGTATTCTCAAGCAGTTGAAAATTGTTATCATTCTTTATTTTGGGACTATTTCCCCAGCCCCAGAAGACTACGGCTATAAAAGTAAAGATTTCCTAACTGGATCTCCCGCGAATGATGCTCAGAGTTTGCCTAGCAGAAAAGCATGTTCATCCACTCTTCTAATTATCATTTTGGATACTTCTCTGCCCTTTTTGAAGGTATTTTCTCCTCTGCTTTGCCTTTACTTGGCACATAGGCCAGTTTATACTTCTACAGTTCATAGGACAGAATTCATCCCACAAAATTTCAGTGGTATCTGTTTACTCACCTTTTTTTCTTTTTTTTAATTTCCTGCCTGTTGTTCCCCTTCACTGTTGATATTCTAGGTAGATGAGTAGCAACATTGACTAGAAAAACTGAATGGTGAAGTAGAGAGAATAATGAGGAGACACATAGTAATATTTTTAAATGATACAAAAGATGTTGAAAGAGGTCAGGATTAATAGGCTTAAACTAATGAGATTCCAGTTAGGCATCCAGGAAATATTTCTAGCAGTAAAGTGGTAGATTAAGTTGCCTAGGGAGGCTGTAAGAACTCCATCAATGGAAGTATTTAAGAACAGGTTGAACAAACCTCTGCCAGGATTGGTGCACTTATAACTGATCCTGCCCTTAGGAGTCTATTAAACTTGCGTGAATTATGGTCCCCGCTTACAGAAGTTATATTAATACCACAAGAGTGTCATGATGCAAAAGACACACAGCAGAAGGCAATAAAGGTTTATCAGGAGGTGACACCACTGCAGTGCTGAAGTTATGCCTTGCTTTCTTCTCCTTGTCTTCCACCTGGCTCCTCTCTTTCCCCAGCAAAACATGGGAATGCAGTGAAGCCCCTGAGAGTGCAGGATTGGAGAGGAGGGATATGCCCTGCACAGGGAGGGAAGGGGACGAGACTTATTGGTGTGCTACAGATCCACTTCCTTGGCAACTTTTTTCTTCCCTCCTATTCACTCTAGCCATACCTTAATTCTTAGGCTTGGGAAACTACCTGTTTCCCAGATCTGGATGCACACTCCAGCCGAGTCCTTTTTTCACTGCCTGAATGAGAGCCTTTTCCTTCTCTTCCCCATGAAACCTGAGCCTAAGATCAACAAGAAAGACAGTCTCCCAACAAGTTCCTCTCTCTCAACACAAATGGTGCCAGGACCATGCTACCCTTCAGTAGGATTCTTTCTTCATGTTCTCTCCTCCTTCCTATCCGATTTACATTCCTTCAGGTCTTTTTCCTGATTCACTACTTCTTCCTCTCCTTCTTCTTCTTAGCTGCCTCCTCATTTGCCACTTATTGTTTTCCTTGCACCATTTTCCCTCTATTTGAATACCTCTTTCTTAAATCCAAAGCCAGTTTGTTTCTTAGTTACGTTTCCTCTTTGAGAACTAAATCCCCTAATTCAAAAATAGACTAATTCAAGATAATTTAATTAGAGTAAGATCTATGTAAATACAGAGAACTGTGGTGTTTTACTGTTATTTATTACAATAATTAGAAAAAAAAACAACTGTGCCTTTGATTGAATTACATAAGTTTCATGACCTGAATTCTCTTCCCTCTGCAGTCCACCACACCACTATATACCAAAAAATTATCAGATTTTTTATTTGTTTGTGTCATTTTGAAACAAGTTATAAAGCTGTTCTAGTTTTTTCCCAGGGAAAGTTTTTCTTTCACCCTCAGTAAGCAACATACTTAGGCCAGTATTTACCATCTCTTATATGGATTAATTATTTTATAATAGGAGCACGTGTATCTCAGCCAAAATCTTAGTTCTGTAAATATATTCTTTTCTAGAAAATACCTTACTCCATTGCCTTGTAAATTATTTCACAAAATATAAAAGTAGTGGCACACAGGCATGCACATACATACATTTGTATAACCTTTGTTTAATGAATGTATGTGTAACTCAAGGACTAACTAGGAGAGACAGAAGAAAAAATAAACATATATTAAGAGAAAACACAGCAAGGTGGTCAGCTATCATTGGAACTGTAAAATTTAGAGAAGGGGTAAATAAAATAGTGTGGAACCTGGAGATATTTATTAAGCCATCAGCAGGGAGCAAGATGATGATGTCACACCTGGCAGAGGGAGGAAGACATGTAAAGTTGGATGAGATCCAGTTTGCGCTGTAGATTTATGCAGTTAATTTTGTCCCTTGACTGCATTCAGATGAGCATTTCTCCTCAACATACACCAAGAAAATTGCTGCATTATAGCTGTGTTAATGGTAATCAGGATTCTAATGAGCACCAGAAGGTCGTTACAGAAAAGAGAGGTTCAAAAATGTGTAACCTGGAGGAGAAGATGAAGTAAATCTTTAGGGAATGCAAGTGTATTGTTTGTAGGTCATAGATTATTTGCTTTGGTCATTGTAGAGCACAGGGAGTTTAATTTAAGGACAGAAAAAGATCAAGATTTTTGAATTTTAGGAGTAGCATAACTTAATTAAATATATGCCTATGAAGTAGATGGCAAACAGCACTGGATTGTTTTTATTCTATTCTAATGTGTTGATAGAGATTATACAAGTATAGTTTATGTCTTTCATGATATGAATCTAACCCTTATTCATGCTTAACATAAAATCAGAATAAAATTACCCTTACAGCATTTTGTATTTTGCTAACGACACAGAGTAAAACAGGACAGGTTTTGCAGAAAGAGAATCAGAGCAAGCATGTCAAAATATAAAGTGAACATTAAAGGAGTAAAATCAGAGGAAAATTAAAATCTATCAATGTGTAACAGATGTCAGTGAGATAAAAGAAACCATGCAAAATAGTAGTTATAAAATTAGTAAGAAGTTGAATATCAGTTACATAAATATCTTAGGGAGCATGCAAAATGCTAAATTGGTAAATATCTTCCTATTTAATTCAGGTTTCTGTTTCTGTTCCAAAAGGTTAATATGCTCCCTGTTACTCAGAAAAGAACATGTATATGCATTTGGATGGTTTCTCAGAGGGAAAATGAGACTCAGTAAGGACTACATAAGTTCTAGGTGAAGACCTCAGGGATGGGGAGACCTTAGAAATATAGTGAAAGAACAGGTTTATAGCAGGCGTAACACCTCTTAGAATCTAGGCAGATCAGATTTGGGTGTAAATCATTCAACAAAACCAATCCCCCATATTACCAAGCAGCTGAAGTAGTTGAAGTTCAAAGGAGGACCACATCCCCCAGATCTAGCAGGAAAAATAGGAACACAGGTTTTAAAAAGACATTTGCATTTAGGTGGTTGAACAGGGCACACCAAGCTTTTCTGGAAGTCTAGAAGCTAGAACAGTAGAGAAGAAAACACTAGCCCAAGCAAACCTTCCCAGCCCACCTTTTTTTTTTTTTTTTTTTTTTTGTCCCTTTGTTGATGGGTCTTAGAGGGAAAATTTTAATTAAAGTTTGAATCACAAACAATCCTATCCTGAGTGGTGGGGAAAAAATTCACATGCTTGTCAGAGGCATCAGTAAACCGTACTGGACAGCTAGAAACTGACCTGTTCTCAGCAGAGTCAGAGTTTGCATCTCTGTCTCCTAGTGTCTAAAACTCATGTTATACCCTACAACAAAAAGGTTTTAATCCCTTCCAGGAGTCATGTGAATTTTTTAAATGCTCTAAGATAATTCTAATCTATCTTCTGAAAATTATGCTGCCTTTAAATCTGATGCTTCCTGAGGGGATCAGTTCCACCAGATAAAAGTACATATATATATGGAGTACCCCAAGTACTAGCACTCCCAACATAGGTGTTTCAGTGAAGTGTCTACATTTATGTTTTCTTCTTTTTTTATGTTTTGAACATAGCTAAGCCTAACAAAGGAAGCTGAAAGAACTGAAGCCTGGCATTTGAAGGTCTCTTCCAGTCACCTGAAAAAGCCAAGGGATTGAAGTATTTCTTTAACAAATTTCACAGATATTTTTGGTTTTTTTACCCTTAGCATGCCCCCAAATGAAAGCATGAAGTAGGGAGGTTTCTGCTTCCTTGTACAGAGGGAATATGGACTAAGTTTTCAAGTTTTACTTTCTCTGAGAAATTAGACATGCTGGCAGGGTTTGGCAGTTTTCCACAGACACAGGAAAAACTAATGCTACCTTTTTACAGCTGCCTTTTGCAATATAAGCTAATCAGCTCCTGAAGTGTTTAATGATACACTGAACTCCTTATTAAGATGTCTTTCAGGAAGGAATAAAGTAAAGGGCATAGTATTTGTGGCAGGCAGAGCACTATTCCATGAGCAATCATGGTGGATACTACGCAATGTAAATAGGAGCCTGAGAGAAAATGAAAGTGTGCAACTTCTTTTCACAGGACTTTCTAATCCATTATGCATAACAAATTAAAGATATTAATACAAATTTCAAAATTATTATTTTTTCCCACTAGTCCTAAAGAAGAAGATATTAACTTTGAGCTAACCACCTAAGTATTATTATTTAAACTGAAATTATGTAGTTAGAAGAAACACTCTACAAAAAGCCAAAACCTACCAAATCCAAAATTCAGGGCCAGTCAAAAAAACTGAAGGATACACTAAGTTTTAAAACAGAAAAGAATATTGAATCACTGAAAAGTTAGGAAACTTAATGGACTGTTAAAATATTTCCTACAAGAAATTTTTCCTTCCAGATTAGGCATATCAAAGCCACAATTGTTTCTCATGATGCACAAGGATGAAAATAGAAACAAAAACCTTTAAGAATAAGTTGCCACTGGGCACTACCAAAACATGAAAATTACAAGATGAAATAACTATATGTACAATTTTTTTTTTGTTTAGACAGTGCATACTGTGTATTATGAGATACAGTTGAAAGTAATTATCAAAACATTTAATGCTTCCCACAAAGAACAGTTACCCGTTGTGATCTTCACTATATTTTTATCAATTTGTCATAAAGATTGTATTGTCATGGTTTCTTGTCTTTATGGTCATAAAGAGAATGAAGCAGAAGATTAACATTTCTGATGGCAAAAATGGTCGGGATGGTGTGCTGAGGAGAAAAATACATTGGAAGGAATTAAATTAAACCACTCAGAATTTACCTGATTTTAAATTAGGGTGGGATTCAGTACATCGGCATCCAATGATGTTTGGGAGAACTGGTGTTTTCCACCTCATCTCAAGCTGCTGTTCCAGAGGAGGACACATCTGCTGTAGATTGTATGTCATATCTGCTAGCACTATGTGGACATTGAGACATTTTTATGGCATCTAAAATGTAGATAGATTCTTATGTGTTGGCAACTGATTTGAACCTCCATATTTTGGATTCAGTTGCTTAAACAGGGACATCTAGTACCATTT
This sequence comes from Pterocles gutturalis, assembly GCF_000699245.1. Classification (NCBI taxonomy): domain Eukaryota; kingdom Metazoa; phylum Chordata; class Aves; order Pterocliformes; family Pteroclidae; genus Pterocles; species Pterocles gutturalis. The sequence continues at coordinate 10,951 of NW_010142087.1, forward strand.
CAGATGCTCCAATGTACCCTATTCAACCTCCCAGTTCCTGCATGGGCACCCCATATGTTCTACATCAAATCTACGAGCCCCATGTAGACAGGATGTTTCTGGCAGCAGCAGAAGTGTAGCACCTTAGAAAAGGTTCAGAAAAGGACTTTTTAATGATAAAAACTTAGAAAAAAAATGTGAAAACATACATTAATCTTCAGAAAAGATGAGACTATGTATAAAAATTCAATAAAATAAAGAAAGGTAGAGAGTAAGAGTGTAGCCATATCTGCTTCCTTATATCACAATGCAAGAGCCAGAGGATGGTCAGTTAGTTTGAGTTAACAGGGAAAGATCCTAATCTGACAGGAGGAGATGTTTTCAAGCACTGTATAATTAATTACATTCAGGAACACTGCTCAGTATGTAACGCTATTCAGATAGGGTTGGATATCAAAAAATGTTAGGGCTTTCTGCAGTAGTGATAGGAAAAAACCCCAACTTGAAGTGAATTCTTCAGGTCCAGGTGTTCTCGTTCACTTGTCAAATATGAGTTTGCAGAATTAGTTCTTATTCTTCTCCTCCTTCGGACATCCTGCCAGTGCAGGAGTATTATCTTGGAAGAGTTTCATTCTTTCCATTAATTGTAAAGGCATCCTACAGTAATTAGCTCATACTTAGATCTCTTCTGAGTAAGTGAATCCTGGAAGGCCCATAATGTGCTGTGTTGCTCTGTACTGTGACACACAGGCCAGCAAGCTGGGGACAATTCTGGGAACACGTAGCAGCAGCCAGTGTGGAAGCTTATGTTGGAAGCAGCTTAATCTACATTTGGCACTATCACATTTCTTCCTTGACTAGCCAATTCTTTCAGACACTAAGTAGAGGAATGGGTGAACATTTAGCCTCACAGAGAACAGAAGTAACTGTAGTAAGCTGTCTGTATTTGGTATAACATCTAGAAATAATATATGTGTACACACAGCTTTCTGTGTGTGTGTTTATCATTATATACCACTATACATTGCTATGTGTTATAATATGTAGTAAATTAAATATAAATATAGTATATTGCCTAGTAATGACATTATTATTGACAAAATATCTAGCTTCAGCAGAAATGTTGGTCTATACTGCAGACTGTGTGGTGAAACATTTGCTTGCCTGTTCTTACGAATCAGTCAGTCTCCATGTAAGCTTTAGCAGTTTTTTGTAGTCGGCATGAAGTATTGCATATACAACATTACTATATTCAGTTTCCAGGTTTCCTAGTAACTTATCCTAGTAACAAATATGTCCTCTATCGGGATTTACGTGTAACATGGAAAAAACTGCCATTGGTTCCAGCAAATGTTATCTTTACTGAGAAACACATTCAGTAGAACTTTTGTGCACTTCCTCTATAGATTGTGGAAGTATGAACTTAAAGAAGAAAATAAAATTATGTGCCCTATTCTGGAATTTAACTTTCATTTACTTCTTGTTTTCTGTGTTTCCATGAAAATAATTTGGTTCTTCAATGAATCATAATTCAGAAAAGCACTTATGTACGTGTGCAAGTCCTCTCCGGCTTCAGACAAATACCTAACTTAACAATCGAGAGGACACTATGAAATGCAGCCCAGAATTGGAATATAAACTTTATCCATCTAGCACATGGTGCTAGGCTTTCTCTTTTGCTTTGGTTCCAGCCTTTTTCTCTAAAAATATGATTTACCAAATTTTATCAAATCTTCCCAAGAATAGCAGGGACATCACAGACTTTATTTCTACATGACTACAAAAAGCATAATGTTCTGGTTTACTGCAAATCCAAGAAAATAAAGTATAACCAGGAGCACTTTTCTCCTTTCTTATTCTTTCATTGTGGTGAAGCTGAGTGCAATGCCCTTAGGTTTTTTTCACTAAATATGTAGATGTGGAGAGAAAATCAGCTACTTTTGCACAGGTTCAGAAACAGGTTAAATTAAAATGGTTAAAAGTAATTTGTTGGTCTTTTTTTTACACAGTATTTATATACTAGAAACATCACCTCAGATCAGCTATTTAACATAATGTAATTCTGCAAAATATTGTTTTAGTCACAAATAAATTCTATAGAAGGAAGTATATTGGATAAAGTACTGCTCATGGTGTAATTTTAATTCTGAAGTATCTTGCTAAGAGGCCTTATTTAAATAGGTTCTCTCTGAGATGAATATTTAGAAAAAAATCCTACAGGATGATTTATAGAAAAATTATATGAACAGAATGAAGGACAGAAGTATTTTATTGGAAAAGAGACTCATTTCCACAAAATATAATTTATACCTTTTAGAAAATATATTGAATTTTATTAATATTCTGCAGACAGCCTGCAGTGTTAATCTCCACCCCTACCTATAAGATTTTCATTATGAGGTACAAGGTGTATTTACCCTTTAACCAAATAATTTTTGAGTAGTTCAATGCAGCCTTGACTGCAGTTTACATATCTTACAAAATATTTTCCTTTTGGAGGCACAGCTTATTTTATGGCTATATTCTATATAAAATGCTGAAAAGCTTATATGTATATGAACATATATGTGCAGTTGCACATATGTATATGCATCTATGTAAATATATGTTGTATAAATATTGGTATCCAATTTATACATATCTCATCTTTATATTAGATATATAAAACTTACCGTTTGTACATTGTACATAGGATATTGATCTCTACATCTTGTCTATACATTTTCTGACCTCAATTACTTAACCAGCCTGGTTGACACTGAAATTATTTCTACCTATTTGGGAGTCAATATAGAGAGAAATATACAAACAGCTCATTAAGTAGAGAGATTTGGATATCAATACATTGTTTACGATTATTTCCTATTATTATTTCTTCCATAGGACTCCTCCCTCCTTTGAAGCTCAAGAAATGAATTATAATTGGGTTTTGGGTGAATGAGGCTGCTGTCTGCAGGAACTCTGCCTCAATCATTCCAGGATTATGAAGATAGGTTGTTTACAAGAAGAAAAAAGAGTAGTAAGTCTCTAACAACATGTTCTGGGAGTGGTTTTCTTAAAAGCAGTTCCATGATCTATACCTATAACCATGTGCATTGTGGAAGGCAGTACTAACTCGACAGAATTTGGAAGCTTTATATTTTTGAATAGTCAATGTATCTTTATTTTTAAAACTAAATACTTAAAACTCATCTCAGTCACAAATTTCCCAATTGGAACTAATTTTGCAAAACTCCAGAATTCCAAAAATTAAGTTTTAACAGTGTATGAAAACTTGAGCCAAACCTCATATGTACTGTAAATGATTTTATTTTGTCTAAATAATATATTTGATCTTGCCTAATAAAATCTTTCTCTGAAAAATATAAGATAAATATACTTAGAAAGTTGCTAAATATATCTCCACAATGACATACATAAATTATTATTTTCCTCTCTTCAAAATATATATTTCATTATAACATACATAACCACCCCATTACATCAACATATTTACATTGATTTTCAGTACTTTACAACTGGCTTCTAGCTCACCAGAACTGCTTTATGCTATTATGTGAAAGAAAGGTATTCAGTTTTGTATACTGTTAGTCAAAAATGTATGACTAACTTAGTATTACTCCTAGAAAGAGAATCCTTGAAATAAAACATAAATCATTTAATAGTGCTGTTTATTGTACAATGGGAATCTGATTCTGGCCTCTGTGCCAAGCTTGAGTAAATCAGATTTACTCAAGGGAGTTCTGCGAACAAAAGAGCACTACAGCGTTGTCCTTTCCTGGACCCAGACAGGCTTGGAGGTCTCAATTAGTCTTAGGACAGCAAGATTTTATGTGGCTGTTGACTCACGTGCTCCATGTGGTTTGCTTTGAAGATGTTGATCATCACAGATCAGCCAGTAATGACAAACACAGTGTGAGGGATTTTATTCCAGCCCTCCTGGAAATTAGTTCTATACTACATAAAAGCTGCAATTTCCCTCTTGCTGTATCATCCCTGTATTGCAATCCCATGGCCAGTGAGACTGTTCACAGCTGGGGAGGTGGATGCAGTGTTTTTGTGCTCTAAAATCAACCCACTGAAGTTGTCCTTGAATCTTCTCATCATCCTTGACATCTCAGTCTAACAATTCTTCCAATAAATCTAATGGGTTCCCTTCCCTTTCCACAGTCATAGACCTAGTTTTTCCAACTTTTAAGCCCTGCTCTATAGTCTAACAGTGATTGTAGTCAGGGGCTGTCGCCCCTGAAATGGGAAAGTGACTTCATATTTCTTTCAAAGCCTCGTTCTTTGTTAGTACAAAATTTGCCAGTGTCTAACTGTTCAGTCTAAATGTGTTTGTAAGCAGTGAACACATTTAGGGGGAGCCCAGAGTTTTTTGCCTTTTGTTTTTTTTTTTTTTGTTTTTTTTTTGTGAAGGTTTTAAGAGTTTTTAAGAGCAAAGCTAGGAAAGATACATTGTTAGGCAATGTTAATGAGCCTTTGGTGCTCTATGTGAACGTCTATTCCCATCTGGACATTTTATAAAATTTTGGAAAGCAGCAGCAGAAATTCCCAGCTCAGACCTCCTCAGAGGTTTTTTGAGAACCTCCTACCAGAGCAGCAAGCTATACTAATCTGCTCCAAAGAAAGAAAGTAAGAGCTATAAGCAGTTGCTTTGCAAATTGCCTTGTTTAAGAGCTGGATGGCTGAAGCTAAGACTGTTCAGGCAAGACATCTAGAACATTTAGAGGGAACCACAGTGTTGAAACCAAGGGAGGTGGGTGAACAGGTCAGCTGGAGGCAGAGGAGGATTGCTAAATCAAAGAGAATGAGCACGCTACTAATGCGGGGTGGGGGCAGAACATCTGAGAACTCAAAAGAAGAGGTAGACCTGACTGGGGAAAGTGACAGGGATAAGAAACTGAGGAGGAGACAAGAGGACCTGACACCCAATTATTGGGTGAAACCTGAAGAAGGAGAAGTACACAGTGCTGGAGTAAGGAAAGGAGGAAAGAAGCCTGATCTGTATAACAGCTGATTATTCGCAGACACAATTAAATACCACTGTGTTTAGAAAATACAGCATGGTTAAATGTTTGAAAATAGCAGATCCTAGCCATCTCAGATTACTGGACACTTTAATCAGGTCTCCCTTGGTAAAACAACCCTCTATTCAGGGAACAATTGCAAATACAAATTAATACATTTCCGAAGTATGCTACCATGTGTAGATGAGCAACATAAGAAAGCCTAAAACAAAATTAGAAATCCATCTTCTGAGCCATGGATGTGGCATAAGGAGAAGAAAAAGCACCAGAGAGCTCTTCCTTAATGGAACACTATCACACTATGCAAAAAATGAGGCTAGGCTTCTTAGAAAAGGTAGTAAGTGATCACATCCTTAAGCTCTACTTCTTAAAAAATATGCACAAGATTAAATGAAATAGTGCAGGCCAGTTCCTCTCAGGTGTTTGCTAACTCTATCAAGCTTTATTTTGTGATATTCATAATAAGGAAGATTTTTCCACATGATCATACTTTATTTTTACCTGTGATAACCTGACAGAACCCTGCTCATGGCTCTTAACCCCACCATAACAGAGACAAGGTGTATGGAAAATAAAGAGAGATATTTTTGCCTCCCCCTCCCCCCACATGAATTGACGCTTAACATAGAAGATGAATATTCATATACAAAGGGAAATCACATAATTTACCCTTCATAAATTAAATGCATGTATTTGGCTCTGTATTGCATGTTAAGATATGTTTGGATCTGCATGTACCAAACAGATGTTACAAGCCAAAAAGGAGACGAAGAATGAGGTGAAAAGTAAATCTGAAAAAAATAGAGCACAAATACTGATTCATGAAAGCAAGCAATAGAATTGTTTTGGAAATATGAATGTTCAAGATAGACAAGCCCTCAGGCAGGGCTGACTTGCATAATCGACCTTTACTGGATTTGGCAGATACAGAAACCAAGTGTGACAGTGCTAGATGTAGGAGTTTTACCAGGCTGGATTGTTCTTCAGCAGTCACTCTGGTATACTGAACTAGGCACAAACAAGTGTTCCTCCAGCCTCCAGTGAGCATGTTTCTGTTATTAACCAGCGTTTCTGTCTCTCAGGCATGGAAATGCACGTTATTGATTTTGGCAAGTGAGGATCCTTTGTGTGTTTCTTGCCAGACCCCTCAAAACTATGTGTTGGCATTATGAGAAGATCAAAGGAAAACAAGATTTATCTTGTCAAAGACAGTCATTTAGTGCAATCTAATTTGAAGAATTTCTTTACTATACTTCAGCACTAACTGACAGTTTTTCATCATGTCATGAATATTTTTATTAGGTGATTGAAAACATTTGGGCACAGCTTCTTCATTAATAATGTCGATGTGGTCTAAATGACCTTTGAGCTCTTTCATTCTTTTATTGTTGCATTTAGCAGCATTTTTTATTTAGCTACTTTTAGCAAGGAAATTTAGGACCTCCATGATGATTAATTCTGTTCATTTTATAAATAAAGTGAATTATGACCTTGAAAGTGGATGGTAATTTTAAATCATAAGGCCTGTAGCTTGTTAGACTAAACCAGTGTTTAAGACAGGCCAATTAGATACTTGTTCTTTAGTTAGCTGGCCTAAACAGTCTCGTGATAGTTGTTGTTCTTGGAAACATTGTGACTCTACATCTAAGAAAGGAAAAGCTATGCCATGCTTTAAAAGTAATTACCAAGTAAACTTTCTAAATTCTTGGCATATCCCATACTGAGAACAAATTCCCCATCTGGTGTGACAGAAGCAAACTACAGAGCAGAGGTCAGAGGGCATTTCTGAAGAAATAATCTGATCTTATCACTAAGTATGTTTTCCCCTCAGCTATGTAGATTTCACATGCCCTATTATCAGTAGTGGTTTTGGTTTTCTATTCTAATGAGTCTTGACATGTATATTTAGTTCTTATGCCCAAGTTCCAGGTACTGTTTCTTGTATTTACAACAGATGCAATCAAAACTTTCAGTAGGCCTTTACACAACTTCTGTTTGTATCTGTCATTGAAAAATGCCACAGTAAAAATAACAAATATACCAATATAATCACCAAGCCTATCTTTCCTACTTCTCCCATTTTTTCCCCACGTTTAACAACCAATTAGAGCTGTCAAATGGTAATTGTGACTTTTTACTTTTTCTTTTTGGCCCAGGTGGAGTTTAAAGCTCAGTAGAGATATTCTAAACTCTAGCCCCAAGGCACCATCCACTACCACATGCAGAAAGCCCAAAGCATTAAGTTCTGACAGAGGCTCTTCGTGCTAGGCCATTTATAAGGTGGAATAAAAGCAGCTGAACTGATTTTGTCCCTTCTAGGGAGATCTGACCAGTTGCTCTTCTTTTGTACTACATGAGTACATTAATGGAATAATGAAACAACCTTTTTAAAGCAGCAATTTAAAGCTGTTTGGAGAAAACGTTTTTTTTTTACAGACAGAACACAAAGCCTGCAGTGTTCTTTGACAGTGTGTACCACTTAAGCCAAGATCCAGAAAAGAAAACATTTAACATTGACAGCTCCTGGAAACATTTCATTTTAATGGTAAAAAAGTAAAACAAATCAAAACAAAATAGAGTTGTAAAAATGTTTGAAAATGTTACAAGTCCTTATTTTCATTGTTTATGACACCTGACTTTTGGGTTATTCTCTCTTCCAAGTATTTTTTTCCCCGCTCTTTCCTCTGAAATGCACACCAAGAAACACTTAACGGCTTGATTTAATTGTCTAGGTATAGAAATCTGTTGCCATTTCACAGAACCTCGAGTCACCTGCACAGAGGTAGTAAATCTTATACAGAACTTATGGGAGACCGTGGCACTTGCTGAGTGGAAGGTGGAGACCAAATAGGATATCCTGGGGCACCTCCAGTGGAGTCCAGCTTGAAACATCTTTATTTAGACACTTATGTTGAAACTGCTGAATTAAGTCTGAGGGGCAAGATTCAGGTTGAAATTAAGACCTCTGCATTTAGGAGTCTGTGTGTGGGTGAATGTATGTGAGCTAAGCATGGAGATCTAGTCTATGCAGTTGATAAAGTCTGGAGAGACAGTTTGCAGAGCAAGTACAGATTGTTACTTTAAGGTGGGCTGGACAGTTCTGCAGACTCCTTGGACTTACTGGCTTGGGGGTCAGTTCTGCTGGTCTCATACAGGCACATGATGTCAGCTGAAATGCCTCAGGGCAAGGCCTTCAGCTGCTGCTCCAGAAAGTTACAAGTCTGCCTTAGACCTGCCTCGTAATTGCCCCATCTGTAAACATGTGTTTTTGGGCAACTGAATCAAGCTCTGGATGTGCTTTGACTACAGTGGGTGTCAGACACTTAGCTCACAGGCAGACACCTTCACATAGACACATAAACTCTGTTATCTTGAACTAGAGCTGAATCCCAGGCCTTGTGACAAAATACTGAATTACACCAACCATTGTATGGTACAGTTTGTACAATTCAGGAGACAGGATGCCTACTTAGTCTGAATACTGTTCTCATAGTAGAAGTTAGCACTCAGAACTCACACAGGAGCTGGTAGTTATTATTGCTCCCAGTCTGCAGAAGACTGAGTTCTTGCCCTACTTCACACAAAGCACCTATGACAGAATTTCAGAATTGAATCCAAATTTTTCTTCTTTCCAATCCCTATCTTGTGCACAAAAAAAAAGCAATCTCCTTTCAGTAAAGTCTAACTGAAAATAGATCTAAAACAAATAGTCAAAATTATTTCAAAATATGTAAACCACGAAACAGCTGGATTTAATCTTCTTCATAGATGCAAACAGCTGAAGAAAATGAACCTGGTGAAGAACTTATGTCTGGAGAAGCCTCCTCAAGGAAGTAAGTTTAAATTCATCAGATAAGATACAAAAAATTCAACCAACATTTTTTTTAGCCATCAAAGCTATCAGAAACTTAAATTACATTTTACAAATGCTGGTGGTTTCCTTTAATCCCAGATTCTTACTAAAACCTTGCCTGGCTCAGTAATACTTAAAAATATATATATGTAAGAGTTAATTTTAAAACAAATACTGGAGAAATGGGGCTGGATGAGGACTTTTGGATCACCGAGTCCCATTACTAGGTATCCATGACATCAAACAATGCTTTTTCACAGCTTCTACACACTATTCTTTGGCAGCCTTATGCTTGTCTCTTCATGAATGTGTTATTCTTTTCTATCTGTATGAAATGCTTTGGGAGTACAAATTCAGCACAAGCTATTGTCTGTCATAATGGTGATAATGGGATAAATGTGGATGAGCTCTGGCTGGTATTGGAGGGACTTCAGTGTAGGGGGGAGTTAGGATTCCATGGCTGGGAAGTAATATGAATCTTGAAGTAAGGGATATTGTTGATCTCAAGATATGGGACAATTACAATGGGAACTAGACCTGGAGGTAAGGTGAAGGAATTGGCATTACCACTGGTCACCTCTCTCTGGACCATACTTAAAGGAGTGGGGATAGAAACTTGTTCCCCTACAACCAGGGCTGGCATTCTTATCTCCCTTGTCATCCATATTTTCTTTGTTGAAAGGATGGTAATGATACTTTTTTTTGGCAAATGTTATGCTTTCATTTAAAAAGTGTTTGTTAAACTCTGATGAACCCAAATGAAGTAGACACTTCATTCATGTGTCATAGTAATTCTTTGCTACACCTCTTCCAGTTTGAATTTACTCTTTCCGGAAAATGAATAATCGAGAAAGTCCAGGCTATTGCAGACAAATTTTACTTCCCTTTTGTACAAAGTCATTGACACTCTCTTATCTTTATTGAGGAATACAACAGACATACCTAAAGATTGCCTTTTTTTCTTTTTCATGGCCACATCACCTTTGTGGCTCATAGTTGCCTCAGAAGAAATTAATCTCACACAGATATGTCTAAGTAGTCAACCTAGGGTTCCTTTATGGTTGATTCAGAGAAATAGGCACTAAAGAATCACTAATCTTGCCAAATATCTATTTCAGGATGCCATAAAAAATGCTGCCTATTTCTCCCAGTTGACTATAATGGCATACATCTGTCTTTGGTCAAATGAGTTTCTTTTCTTGCAGTCAGTGAATAGGTCTTTCCCATTTCTGTCATACCAAACCAATAACCTCTAGGAAAAATTCTCTTTATATATCTTGAGTCTATGTGATTAAATTTAATCTGATTTTTTCTTCAGTTCTTAGTCTCACCGCATTTTCCTTTATTCTATCCCAGTTCATCCTCTTGGAATATATTTCACAAATTTATGTTAAAAACAAACCTTGTCCACAGTCTTTTCTTTTCAGAGGCATGTCAAAAATAAAGTTGTTAAATAAGATCCTTCCAAACTGACCCTTGAAAAAACTAGGAATAACCTGAAAACAAAGGTTTTCATATCTAGACAACTTAATTAATTGATTACTGAAGTAAGTAATTAAGAAATCACATGTAAGTAATTTCCATGAGATAGTCACCTTTACCTCTGACAGTTTTCACAAGCATTTATGTTCCTTCTCCCAGCAGTCTTTACTGCTACTTCAGTCAGTCATCTTCATTACTTTCTCATATTACGTAGCCTTGAAGGAGAAATTAAGGATGTGCATTTCACAAACCCTCTCTTTGACCTGTTCAAACTCTACTGTTTTTTAATCTCTGGTCACTTAGATTGGACTCATTTGACTCTGTGTTGATATAAATGGTGGAGATGTCTATACCAGAGCTTATGACTGTAAGCTTCTTGCCTAGCCTGTTGAGACAAATAGGCATTTCTTAATTTCTCTTTAAAAGTTCCTGCATTTTTATGTGTAGGTGAGAGTCACTGCACTCAGTGACTGAACAAAATCTTTCCTGTGTCTGTTCATTTTTAAGTTTATCGGGTAACTATCTAGAAATAAAGGAAGGAAGTTGTAATTCACCATCAGAAATTCAGGCAAAATCCTCTGTCTCATTTCCAACATAGCCATGGATTGACCTTTGAAAATTAAAAGCTGTAATCGGATCAAGTGCCAAAAAAAATTTAGTCATCCTCAGTTAAATCTTTTCTATCCAGAGATATACATATCCAGGAAAATTATGTTAACACTAATTGTTTGAAAATCAAAATGTGTAACTTTTTAGTAAAAATAATTTTTTGCATCTTTTTCAGAAAATTATGTTTTGCATAGTTTTGTCCCCACATCTCCTTTGATGTACCATTTCCTTTTTCAAAAAAGAAATGCACTGTGCATCACTGATTACTTCATCGTCCACCATAGCCAAAAAGAAATTAAAAAAGAAACATAACACACCCAAATAATAATTCTCATCTTCATGAGAGTAGTTTTCATCTTGACAATGATCTCAGAAATAATAAATGTTGCAGTTCTCAAAAAATATTTTTCAGGCTTTTGGAGGCTAAAATATTTTAGGAAATTTAAACTTTCATGGAGAAGAAAAATCCACTGGAAAACATCCATATTGGAATGAAAGTAAATTCATAAAGTAAATCAACAGGAAATTTCAGTTTAGCCCAAATTCAGTCATGACACGGAAGACAGCTTCTTTTTTTGTGCCCATAAAAAGGTATAAATCCTAGTTTTTAGATATCATTGGAAAGTATAGCTATATGCTATATGCCTACACACCCCAGTGGTAACTGATTGAGAAAGACTTGTGTGGTCTTGTTGAAGTCATGGCATGTTTAACAAAGTGTCCCTTAGTCAGTAAAACACCTAAGTTTGTACTCACCTACCTTTAAACAAGACATTATTTCACAAATCTTGAATAAGTTTATTAGCTTTTTGCTGTATCAGGAACAACATGCTTAATATTTTGCAAAACTGAACTCTGAATCAGTTATAAAATCTTCCTGTGGCATTTAAATTTTTCCTGAATTTCTTTTACAAAGAAAAATCAGGATCAATATTATTTAACTTATGTTTGATTAAATGACACCCAAAAATCATATCAAGAAGTTACACGGTTAATGTGTAGTAAACCTTTCTGTTATTTACTGAAAAATGTTGATTAAGTTGTGATTCTAGTTCCTGCATTGTATTTTTTGCAGGTGTTTCTTACATCTGAAAATTATAAAGGATAACCATAAAACACAATGCATTTTGAACCAAAAATTTTTTAAAAAGTCTTCTCTTACTTCTCCAGGATTATATTGCTGTCAGATAAGCTGATACCGTACCCTGGGACTTGATTTTTTTTTACTTTTATACACAAAGAACTTTACTGAAAAATTGTGAAAAGATCTCAAAAATAAAACCCCTGAATATCACTGCTATATAAGTCCAAAGGCACAGAATGTAAAGAGCCATTTCCACTGGTCTGAATCACGTTCATGGGTTCCTCTGATTTATCTTTCCATTGGCCCTCCTAGGAAAGTACTTTTTTTTCCTTTTGCCCCAGCTTCTATATTTCATTTCATGTGTCTGTTGAGGCTATGAAAGATAAAGCTATCTGCTTTCTCTGTAGTAAAGAACTATATGGAATCAGTTCACCTGTCTGTCACTCCTCATTAAATTCTTACCCTTTTCATTCACATTCTGATCTTTGCAAATGAACATTTGCTTAATAAATGTTCCCAAGACTAACAGTGCAGAGTGAAAATCCCACACAGCAGTAAATTATTAACTCAGTCACAGGGGGAGTGCCATATATGACTTTTCAGAATGAGTTATTATGTGGATCATCATGTAATTATGAATTTTTCAAGCCATGATAGAGGAAAATTGAATATTTAATATTTAATGGACATATTCTGCACTGAGGACATCTTTCAAAATTTTATGATAATTTTTGGAGTGAGCAAAGAGCAGAACAAAAGTTACAAAATAATTACAAAGTGGAATATTTAATCACCATGGACATTGTTGGTGATTACTCAAATTGCATAATATAATCAAGGTTGTGAACTTTTAATCACAATGTATTCAAACGGAAAAAATATGTGCATTAAAATTAATCTACAAGGATGTTTTGATTGTTTCAGAAATGAGAATGTAAGGCTTCATACCTTATTGTATGATAGGTCAAATGATGTAAATATTCATGGCAAGACAACAGGCTGTAAAATGTTTTTGAATAGTCATCGATTGCCCCTACATGGGGCATTTAGAAATACAGAAACATGAACAGAAACCTATGCTGCTTGTTCCAGGAATGCTTACCTCAAGCAAGTAACATGAGGGGGGCAGTGAAGGTGCCTTAGCACAATTTTAAACATCCTGACGTATTCATGGCATGTGGGAGACCAGGGCCCTTCTGAAGCATCAACTGGATGCCAAACAGGATATCCTAAGGCATCTAAATGGTATTAGACACCTATGTTTAGGCTTTTGAATCACTCTCTAGGACTCAAAGCTGAAACCAAGGGTGTTTTAAATGGCACCGAATTCCCATTTATGGACAACAACTCGAGCTGTGAATTTTGAAAAGTAAGAATCACTAAGGAGACAAAAATATTTACTTTTTGTTCTGATAAACAAGAATTTGAAGAGAAAAAAAATATTTCAAATTATGAAGCATTTGACAGTAAGCCAAATCAAATATTGGTTTTGGCACTTTGATAGCCAATCAATTTAGAGCAAAACTGCCATTAAAAAACACAAGTAGTGTTCTTTTCCTTAGCAGTCATTTACACCTTGCCAGAAAACCCGTTGAAAACCAAGGTAAGGGAAGTATGAAAGCTTGAGAAGCCCATAGAGCAAAACAAAGTATATATAGTAAGTACATATTAGTCTGGAACTACTTGTGGACTCATGCATAATTACAAAGGTCTTAATTCTATTTATTTTAATTTATTTGTTTAAATAATTTACTCCATGTCCACTACTAAAAACTATCTTTATGGCACACATAAAATAATTCACCGTTAAAATATAAATTATGTCCACCATTCCAGATTCCAAGGCACCAGCCTGACTTCGTTTGCCCAGAAGGGTAAAAGGTGGAAGTTAAAAAGTTTGGACCACTGTTGGTGTGCTCAAGCCTTAGTCACAAAGGGCATACTATAAAAACACAGCAGAGAAGGGCACCAGTGGGTACCATGCAGATGATGAGAGTATCCAAGCCACCCAAATATCGAGAAGAAATATTTTGCTTTCTTTTACTGAAAATTCCCACGTTGCTTTGATTCATGACCAGCTGCTTCCAGGCAAAACTGCTTCATGCTCTTGCAAAGTAACTGGATGAAGGCAAGTCCTGCAACATGGCAGGCTGAGAAGAGCTACTAAAAATTTTAGTGTAATATATCATCTTATTTTAATAACATTGTATATCTCTCTTTTGGGTTGTACATGGATCTGTAAGTACATTTATATACAGTGTAGTATATAATTTTCAATATGACATAGTACTGAGCATCTACCTGACCACTGCTGTGTTCCATACTCCAAGGACAGCAATCAACACAATCTAGAATGAGGCACTTGTAAAATTTGAATCATCTTTTGATTTTGGAAACAAAGTTATAAGGTGTCTAGGTGAAAAATAAAACATTTTTATTTTAAGGTACAAATAAATCTAGACTTCATAAAATACCAGGAACCAAGTATTGAACGTCAAGTGTGTGATTACAGTATACAATAAGAACAATGACATCTCTTCGTCTCTTTGCAAGAACGTAATTGATAAATGACCTGGCTCAAATCCTGTCATGAGGTTAATAATGAATAACAATTCCAGTTGAGATAATTATAGTTTTTCTACCTGTAATTACACTAGCAGTTGCAAATATGGACATTATCTTCTGTTGTTTCCAGTTTCAATTATGTGTTTGGGTTACTACATGTTATTAAATAATTGCTCTCTCTGAAAATGACTGACTATCAGACAAGTTAAGTGTATGAAGGGCTTGGGAATGAATGACAAGTAGAAGTGTGATTACTATTAACACTTTGAAATACTGTGTTTGCCTAATCTTCAGCAAAGACACTTTCATATCTTTGCTCGTGAAATTAAATAACTTGCATTAGGGACAAAAAAGCATGTCATCTATGTCTCCTAGCCAGTGCAGGATTTTCACACCTGTTCCAGTGACATTGCCTGGGCATTTTTACCTTTGTACGGATCTATAAAACAAACATCTTGGCACTCATCTCTGCAATTTCTTTGTAGAAGTGAAGTTTCAGATTTTCTCACTGTCAGTAATCTCTGGCCCTGACAGTTTGTGGCATGGACATTTGGTAGGTCATGTCACAGAGCCACCTCTACCCCTGCAGTAGCACTCCAGAGACTTTTACACGCTAATGAGTGTTTCTAGGTATCACAGCGGAACAGCAATCACAGACAAACACCTAGATGGATTTACTTGCTTGACTAGGCATCTCCTTTCATGATTTTATATAGCAAAAAGCCATGCTGTACATTTCGGGATGCCTCTGGTGATAAATCTTCTTCAGGAAGATACTTCCGTTCAGGAACTGCTCATAGATTTCACGCTTACTAAGCATGAGTTGGCTTCTGCTGAAATCAAAGCCAAAACCTTTACTGGAGTTGTAAACACCACCACTAGGACCCTGAGCCAGTCTCAGATCACTGTAGAAAATGGTCTATACTGAATTAAAGAGCAGTGTTGAATACCATATAGAATACTATAGAAAACTGTTATTTTAAGTAAGTGGGGTCTGACTGGGAGTCACTTACTAACAAAGAAAAATGGATGCCCTACTTTTGCAAAGGTACAAAACCAAAAAGGTTTATTTTTAGTATTAAAAAACACTTCTCCCAAACACAGTGAACAGAACAAAGTTCTGACTGAGAAGGGACATGCACAATACCCCCATTACATTAGTGTTTTCTTTGAATAGGAAACAAAAGCCATTTTTAGCACTTCCATAACACTTTATATGCTCAAAGGACTTCCCCAACCATTACTGGCGTATCTAGATGCTTCTTATATGCAAATGAATGCAGATATGAGAGTAGGCATTAGGAGGCAGGATATTAGAATACATTAGTAAACGGACAATAGAAAACAGCTGGTTTGACTGACTGTGGAGGATCTGAGTAGGGAGTAGCGGATAGCACAATTCACTGCTCAGAATTATGGAAAGAATTGTGCTGATTGCCATCATGGCTTAGAAACTCATCACTTAATTAACAATATAAATATTTTAAAAATTAACATTTTATAAAACCACAATAAGAGGTTCCATTGTGAGAACAGGAAAGGATTAATTCACAGTTGGCTGGACCGATGGCACCCAGCCTTCATTCTCTTGCCTTGCAACAACACACTTGGCGAGAATTAATACAACACAATTCATGCCCTGTCATGTCTCATTACTTAATTATGAAATGTCTGTAGTACTTTGGACATTACTGAACCCGTTTGATTGTCTGTGACTGATGTCATACCCACTTTAATACTAGCTGGAACATGCATGGATAGGCCTGTCCCTCTCCTCACTATTTTCCTTCTTTCTATTCATGAATTCTATTTCATAACAGCAATAATATACTCCAGGCGGTGCATTTCTAGGGAATTATTGCATTTCTCAAGTGGGTAAAGTCATTTGGCCTTTCAGCCTTATGCCTTGCAACACCTTCCTAGGCATGTTATAATTGCCCAGAAATACACTATATCTTGTGTATTGTAATTCTTACATGCCATTGTTTCTTTTTCACTTGACCAGCTCAAATAGACTCCAACAGGAAAAGAGAAGTTGTCAGGTGCATTTTTTTTTCAAGTTACTCTCTTGTATATATTTGCAAGGCTTGGAGTGTCTTATGCACATATAATTTAAATGCATTAATTTACAAATATTAATCATTTAACATCCTGTATAAAATATAATGGCCACATTCTTATGTCCCTTGACAATTCCAGAGCACCATTTCCTGTGTCTCTAAGGTGGCAGCAGCACAAGATGACATACTTGATTTAATAGGAGCGCAGAGCCACATGCAGTGGTATAATAGAATGCTTAGATATTTTTAAGTGAGATGCTACAGTAAATGTTTTTGAAAGCTTAAAAGGAATCATTCTTGTAGAGCAATCTTGGAACCTAATGATCAAAGAAAGTGCAAGGCATTCTGCTTAGTTTATGGTAAACTACTAAAATTAAAACTTACCTTAAGCAGGAAGAGAAAATAATTTAGACACCAAAAATATCCTCGTATTTAAACAGGAAAAAATTCTTACAAGTTATTTCTAGTCCCTCCAATACAGAAGTTTGACATACACACTTATGGATCAGCAGAGTTGGGCTGAAATCTGAGTCTCTTTTGAGTTACTAGGGTTGGCTTTTGAAGTTGTGATTCAGCCTGCCACAAATACTTTGTAGTCCTATAGCAATTTCCAACAAAGTATCTCTAATAACTCAATGAGCTTTAATGAATCAAGCCTTCTGGCAAAGTCCAAAAGGAAGGACAATTTAGTAGAAACTAAATTATGGCAGTTTGCTGAGTTAGCGCTTTTTATATCCGTAATTATAAAATGGGAAACCACTCTCCAACCAGAGTCAAATATTCTTCCAGTAGTTTCATCCTTACTTTACTATTTGTTTCCTCTGAAGGTGATACCTCCTATTGCCTGAACTAGGGCTGCCCTAGTTTTAACTATAGTAAATGTAAGATTGGAGGATGACTGGGCAGTTAAACACAAGACTGTGCCTTAAGGTGCTTGTGTTCTGCCCCTATCCTGACCTGGACTTCCCATGTTTGCTACAGCCATACTTCAGATGTGAAACAGTACTGCACATGGTGCCTCCTCTGAAACTCAACCAGATAGAGGAGATGACTTCCTCTCTATTAGAATGAGCTGATAAATAAAATTAAAACCATAGCCAAAAATGAACATATTTCAGCAGCTGGAAAGTGCACACATTTGTACCATCTATGGCAAAGGGCTGTTAAAGCTCTGAAGAGACTGTTCTTCAAACAACTGGGGCAAGAACAAAATGAAGATTTTAATTTTGCATGATGTGTAATGTCAGGTTTATAAATAAATAACAATTTAGAGTTTCCCATGGTTCCCTTTTTCAGTTTTGGTATACCTGCTGTAAACCAACATGGTCGTGGAGAAAACAAGGTTAAGGCTAACCAGGTTTACAGTCCTGCTTTGTGGAAAATGAAGCAAGGGGATGTGAACTTGAACAGATAACTGGGATACATTCTATGAGAAAGAATTTTTCTTCACAGTGAATATTTAAGACCTATTAAAAATGTCAGTGAGTCGAAGACAGAGATGAAGATGGATCCAAACCACATCCTCAAATCCAATATGTCTCTTAAAAGAGGGAAAAATTTAGAAGGTCAGCATTAAATTCCAGAATAATTCTGGATTTAGGAAGACTGACATTTCCCATCATCCACAACCTCTAATCCAACATCTTCTTCTATAGGTAATGATTTCAACCCCATTTGTCAGAAAAACAGAAAGCCTTAGTCCTTAACAGTGTCTCTTCTCCTCTTGTAGGTATTATCTTTGGCTCAGATACTTGAATGCCTTGATATCCTTTGGGACCAGCTCCTGAGTGATTGGAACATTAACTGCACTGCATTAAGTTCCCCCGTCTCTGCCGGAGGGACAGTAATCCATGCCTCCTACCTATGTGAAGAATGCCTTCATCAGCAAACAACTGTTATTCTGAGGCTGGAAGCTCTCAGTCTTCTTGTTAAGCTGTTTCACTTCGTATAAAACAAGCACTCGTTCACACATAGGGGGAAACCAGTACCGCCTTCTACCCGAGTTTCCTAACCACTCGTCTATACATCCGTCTTCGTCTCCTTTCTGACGCAACAGTGTCCTCTGCAACGAGACAGCCTGCATCCTACAAGATCATCCTAGTGGCAAAGCTATGAGGGGAAAAAGTAGAAAAAAATTCCTCCTCTTGTATTGCTATATGGAGGGGGCAGAGCCATGGCTGGCTATTCCTGCACTTCATGTGAGCAAGCTCTTGTTTTTTGACTCCCAGAAGAGGCTGAAAGAAGGGGACCAACACAGCATAATGGTGCCAAGACTTAGGCAGGTGTGTACATCCAGCTACAGAAATTTCAGTTTTCTGTGCTTTTAGAATCAGGCCTAAGAGTCGTTGCCAGTGTTTTCCCGTATTGGATTTAGACACTTGAAAAGGCACGCGATAACCTCATTTTCCCTTGAGAATCTGAACCTTAATGTACAGCACATTAAACTGTAAAGCAGCTTGGGAAGTATTGGGATTGACATCAGGTAGGTAACAAATACCTTGGCTCTAGGATTATTTTACCATTTTCCTTAAATTCATCAAACAGGCTTTGAACGTTGCTTATGATGGACATCTGGTTACAAATAGAAAGGGTTTCTAAAAATTACTGTAAATTAAATCCTGGAAACCTACCAAGTGGCAATAAGGAGGGAAAAAAATCAGATATCAGGTCACAGTGGATTATTTTGCCAGTAGTGTAGAAAGATCTGACAAATTAAGATAACTATTTTAAATATCCCAAAACATCTGTAACCTTGCCAACCTTCCTCAAGGATACAAATTCCTTCTCTCTCTTTAGAAGAATTATACTTACCGCTCTTTGCTCTTGTTTATTGTCAGACTAATGATCTTTCACCTGAGAAAACAACAGTGTGTTATCAAAGTGACTGATCACATAGCAGTATGAATAAATAAGTAATGACACAATGAATGTAGTTTGTGAAATGCTGATGAAATTACAATTGTTTTCAAGAAACTTTAAAAGATTGATTACTAGAGGCAAACCCTTTTATAAAATTACAAACAGTTGTGTAGAAAGACAGTGATCAAACGATTTATCAAATTAATTCTACTACAAATAATTTGTTGATAATTATAAAGATCCATAAGAATCTAGAACTCAAGGAGATACTAAGTGCACTGAACTGCTATTGGTACTACTAAAGACAAGTGGAAAAGTTAGACTAATGAACAGAATAAGACTGCAAAATAAATTATATTTTATATAATAAATGATATTTTATATCATAGATGATGTTTTAAGTTCTGGATTATCTCTATGTTGTTTTTCAAGATGAGCTCATGCATCCATTTTTCAGCAGGGGGTAAAAGTTTCAGTAGGCTGTGAATTTGAAGATATTCTCATCGTAATCTTGACATCACTTACTTTGTTTGGAAGGACCCATGTGCCATTAAGCAGTTATATAAATAAGCAATGCTGCTGTGTAAGTATTAAAATATGATAGCTATTTTTACTCTGCAGTGATAATAGGGCCATGAGTGATATGAATTGATAGCGAAAGTTACCTTCACTGGTAACACATGCATTTGCACTAGCAACATAGTTTATGTTTACCAGAAGAGCTGTCATTCAGCTGACAGATGGCTCCAGTGGCTGAACGTGAAGCAACTCATTGAAATTGTTCAGTGATTCCCAAACTGCTTTAACAATGTATTCCAAATGGCCATTATTTTATGTGAAACTGTAATTTATTTATTGGTGTCACTTCTTATCCATCCCCTGTCACTCCAATCCGAGTACTTCACAGTTCTATAAAGCATATATAGAAGTTATATTATTTCTCCCTTTCTCTCTTCTTTCCAGTCAGCGAACAATTTAGTATTATTTTATTTTACTATATATCTGTAATTCTGGCTGTTTGGGGAGAAGGAATAAATCCCACTTCTCCATCACAACTTTTACCATATGTGGGCACACACACACACATATAAAAATATACTTTTTATATATACGTATGTCATATGTATACCACATACACATATAAATGGTAAAAGTTATGATGGAGAAGTGGGATTTTTTCTTTCTTCTCACATAGATTTCACTTTCTGGAGAGACTTAAACTGTTTTTTGGGCCTCAGTACCTTCAATGTTTTCTTCCAGGGAAACCACACAGGGAA
>NW_010142087.1:31779-71547 GCF_000699245.1 Pterocles gutturalis
GGTTGAGAGTGCCAGTCTGTGTTCTGTGTGTGCATAGTGGGGTGACTTTGAGAAGTCATACCTTCTCCTCAATACCAGGACTGCATCTTGAGACAAGGCACATATCAGCGTTGCACATTTTATCCCCAAAGCGCTGAATACAGCCCAGAATAATATCTTTTTTTTCTGGAAATCTCTAATTTCAAATGACTCTAGGCATCAGGGAAGCAACACTCAGATTATTCTGAAGTCCAAAGTCTCACCTCAGCACAGTGGTATCCTTTTCAATGGTGACATTTATTTAGAATATTTAAGCCAGGAATGTTTAGACAGGAATCACTCTGTACTTCTTGACCCCAAGCTCAGTCCTCCACAGAAGTGAAGATGAGGTTGAAGTCTGAGATAACTTTGCAAAAATCCTCTCGCAGGAAGAGGTTGACCATGCAGCAGGCAGAGGGGTTTCTGATCTGGAAGCACGATGCTGCTGGGCTCTCCTCAGGGAGCCAGCATCAATGTCCACCCACACACAACATGGTCATGCAGCACACCCAGTTAGGTTTGCAGTCTAAAACTAGTGCCAAGCCTGTACACTTTGTCCACTTTCACCTCCAATCAGCTTGCCTGTTCATGATATGGAGAGGAGAGGAGAGGAGAGGAGAGGAGAGGAGAGGAGAGGAGAGGAGAGGAGAGAAGAGAGAAGAGAAGAGAAGAGAAGAGAAGAGAAGAGAAGAGAAGAGAAGAGAAGAGTAACTCTTGTTCAGAAGACACCACTCCACAGAAGGTATGTGACCTCCCAGCCTAGGAACTGGAACTTCCCAGTTAGGCCACTGAGCTTCAGGAGCCTGTGTGAGTTTTGTACCAAAACATGTCAGAATGAGTAACTGGCAGATCTGGGAGATGATAAATAAATTAAGTTTGTGGTGTGGGACATGGACCCAGGAGTGTGCCATGCTACTTCTTCCCACAGAGCAACTGACAATCCTCAGATAATCTGGAAGTCTCTGTACAGTCTTTCTTTCATGTTCACGGACCAGACTAGGGACCAGGGCATGCTACAGGGACAAGATAACTGTGTTAGTTAATTGTTGCAATTCAGAGAGGAGGAGAAAGTGTATGTGGAGCAATGGGTGCATTGAGGCAGCCAGTTCCTATGGAGAGTTCTGCATTCAAATAAAAACTAATCTGTTCAGCCTTTCTTGGCTTATGGTACTGCTTCAGATCTTCTTCAAAACCAGTGCAGCTGGATAGGTTTGCTTTTGCAGCAGGGTGGGAGTTTGTGTACGCTGCTTGGACATTTACTATGTCTGTGTGTGGTAACTGTCAAGTGACACAAATTACACCAGACCATCAGACTATGAATCAAGAGGGGCTGGCAATCAAAGCTCACTGTGCTTGGTCGGTGTAGTCTCAGTCTTTGGTACACCCAGCTGTTAGATAGCCTGGGATCTCCTGAGAGTCCCAGCTTCAGCTGATGATGTTGAAACAGTGTCTCAGGGCTGGGCCACAGTTATGGACCATCTGAGAAAGGCAATAGCTGGTAGAAAAAAGAGTAAGAGTCACTGTGATTTGTGCAGCTGTACTGATCTGTGAGATGAAGTGAGAGTAATACCACAAAGTTTTGTAGAAAGACACACCAAAGGGTCATAAGTATCTTTATGGTCATGGTGATGCTGTGCCAATAAAGAGAGATGTTGCCAGAAGTGGGTAATTTAGAGAGTTTCTGAGGGCTCTGCCAGACTGCTTAGCATTCATTGCAAATGGGGAATGGCACATCACAGTGCACATTGCAAATGCCAGGATGTCCAGACAGGGAGAACTGGGCTGAACGGGTTGTGTCAGAGGTCTAGGAGCAGAACAGTGAAGCCTACTTTGGCACCAAACTCAAGACTCATGTCTACCACCAATGTTGCTGTCAGCAATTACTGACAAGTGGAGAAAAGTCTAACAGGAAACATACTACAGGGTGAAGGAAACAGGGTGAGTGGAAAGATTTCCTAAGATCAGAGACAAAAGCTTTGATGACTTCTGAGGAGAGAGATCCATTTTGAATTGATGGATGTGTTTGTGTGGGGCCAATTGGAACATTTTACTTATTAAATATCCTACGTAACAGAAGTTGACTAGGAAAATTTTAGAATTAACCTCTTTATCAAAATTTTGGCAGCAAATTTTTCAGAAGACAACTCTTACTTACTAAGGGTTTGTTTGTTGTTTTCTTTTTCTTCTTATAAAATATTTGCCTCTGTCACGTTAACTAACTGTAAATATTTGAACTCAAACCTAAAAGCACTGAAATAATAGCTACCTGGTGAAACAGAGGTTCTTGTCAAAGAATAAAAGCCCAAGTCTTACAGAGATGTACACAAAAATATTAAAAAAATTAAAAAAAAAACCCAAGCCTCCTATATTTAATATCCTCACATTAAAATTTGAATTACAGTCAAAACCCTACAAACATTATGCCTTCTTCCTGTGTGCTCCTTCAGCTAGAAGACATATGACAATTCAGCAGTATAGACTTTCCAAAGGAGTTAGTTCCAAAACTGAGCAGTTCAGGGTAATGAAATTTTTTGCATGAGTTTTCTCTGATATTCCTCCTGTACTGCCAGCAAGAGCACATCTAATCCCAGTTGTTACTGTCAGGAGCAATGAGAGGGGCAGAGGGCAGGGGGAAGCAGTTTGCCTAGTGTTTCTCTTGTCAGAGAGAATATTAATTTCTAGTTGTGATAAAATGATTGTTCTCTGTATGCTGTGAATCCAAGATTTGTTTCCAGGCTGTCACAAAAATCTGGCTAGTTAGAGTAACTATTAAAAGAGTTTGCCACTACGTACTTGTGGTGAGCTTGCCTCTTTTGGTACTGGTGGTGGTGACTATGGTACTGGTGAGTTTAGACAGCTGCCATGTGCAGACAGGATCTCCCTCTGGAAGGCTTTGAAAGCATGCACTTCTTTGACTTTGCAGGTAACTCAAGCATCCCTTTAAGTATGGCTGCTTCTGTAAGTACTTGCTTATAGACTTGGCTCTAACTGTGGACAATATACCTGGGTACACCGCTGATCCACATGTTATATAACTCCGCATTAAAAGGAGCATTATTTAGTGCTATTTAAAGCATAGGATGGACAATAAACAATTTTGTTCCTGCCGCTCACCAGATGTATGAGTTTGGGCAAGCCAGCTTCCTTGGCCTCTGTATACCCATAGAGGCTATGATTTATGACAGAGGCTATTGGTAGCTTAAAAAAGTGTGAAGAAAGTGCAGTGAAAATAAATCACTACTGTAAAGCCCTATGGGACAATCAAACAAGGGAGATTATATAACTGAAACCAAAGCATTCATTTCATTTATAAATTTTTAAGTTAATGATCGTACCCTCTTATTGAGTTTCCTAGGACAAATTTCACATGAATTGAAGCCTCTGCAGGCTGAAGTGAGGAAATATTGCTGGACTGCTTCTGTGCTCCAAAGAGGAATTTACTCTCACTGTACCTTATATTTATATTAGAGACACATCTGCTAAACAGCTGCAATCAATTATTCTTTTATTCTCAAATCAACACAAATTGCAACAAATTTGTTTTCCACTGACCATTGGTTTAAGAGAGATGTTTCTACTAATCTTGCCAACACTAATGTTCATGGCAATGCTAGAATTATTCAGGCCCACTTTGCCTAAAAACTATTTGTGAAGCTCCATAATAGTATGGAACTATTATGAACATATTGTCTAACTTCAAGACCTAACACTCTTAAATGAGATCATTAATGACAAAATCAAGTGTATAAATATGACCTTAATTTTTTCACACATGTAAAGCTATGGAGTTACCTTGATGCTTTTCGGAATATGGGTATATTCCTAAACCAGGATATATCTCAGCTGTAGAGCTGAGGGGAAGATTTTTCTCTTCATTAAAAAAAATCTGTACCAAGGGACAGGACGGAACACTAAAATGTATGGATGTTCCGACAAGAAATATCTTCTTGGTTCGGTTTTCCCCAGCAATTTTTACACAATATTTTTAATCCAATCTCCTGTCTGTAAAACCAATTTAGAGATTCATGGTATTACAACCACAAACATTTTAACCCACTGAAAAATAGATATATAGCTCTTTTTCATGGATATTTAGAAGTACACACCAGTTTATCATTGGATGACTGAGCACGAGGAAAATCTAATGGTCAGACTTTTACCCTTTGCTGCAAAAGCTGGTGCAGAGTCAGAAAAGATGCTATGAAGATGCAGAAATCAAAATATCTGTACAAAATAGAAAGCGATAGCTAGTGAAGGTAGAGAAACACTGATTAAAATTACCATAAAAGCATTCCCTTTTTCAGTTAGTTGAAAAGGGAAGGTGAAGCTTCTTGCCTTTTACATTGTATCATAAATAACTCTGCTGTATTTTCAGCATAATTATCTAATTTTTCTTTTTTTCCATGAGGCCTCCCACTTGGTCTGCATGCAAGCCTAAATCTTCATGGTACAGTTCTACAGCACAGATTGGCATCTGCTCTCTCTGTTTAGGAAGAACTACAGGAACAGGTTTGTTGTGTGAAACAGTGTTGAGACCCTGACACCCGTGCTGCACATGTTTCACAGGTTACCTCAGACCACTTTCAAAATTGTTTTCATTTTATTCAAGAACCCAGTTCATGTACTCTGAGATTTTTATGTGACATGAACCATAGAATGCTATGTGGGAATGAATGGAAAATTCGCTTAATAAGCACACTGATGATCCAACGTAAAATAATAGTATAGACATGTGTTTCATCTGTCAGAGGATGGATGGCCATCTCCTCAGCCCTCTGTTAGGCAGTGTTGTTTGTAAAGAGGAGTCCTTTCCAAAAATTAAAATAAAGCCTCATGGTTTCTCATGTGGATACCACACAGGAAATGAAAAATGAAATTCTGGAAATGCAGGTTTTGGGGAAACAGCCTAAACAAATATTTGCACTTGTTGTTCAGTTGTGTCTCTTAAAGACAACTGAATTAATTTATTGAATACTTTTGGTAATTTGTTCACATCAGTCATGACACACATTTTTCATCACTATCTGTATTTTAAACATCTGTCTAAATAAATAAATTAACCTTTACAATATGACAGGTAACCATATGAAAATGATTATTTGAAAAGAAGTTTAATATTTTCCATAAAAATTAAATGTATGTTTTTACATCCTTTCTTCCTCATATACAATAACAACCTCCTGCAGCTGATAGTTTTTCATTTCCCATGAGTGGCTTCTCATTTCTTTGTTGTTTTTTTTTCATTAGTAATTTCAAATATCATAGCAACAAGGCATTTACCAACTTGGACTCCAAAATCAATACTTGATCTTTTATCTACTGTACTATGTATTTCATTAACGGTTGCATAATGTTCTTACTGGAAATTTTTTTCTTCATCCTGAAAGACTGATTTTTATTCTTTCTGTTGTACAAAGTCTAAATTTAGTTTCTATGCTTTTCAGGGCATGAGAAAATGAGGAGTAAAATCTATCTTAAGTTCTGTTGCAAGTTATATGCAGATATTCAGTAATATAAAACTATAATGTAAACATTTCTGGCACCAAAAAAAAGATATAATCTTTTTCTCAACTAATTTTACAGACTTCAAATGTAGCTTTGTCCCTGCTGCTTACAAGGATTCTTTGGTTTGGTAACTTAGCACCCTCAAATGGCACTCAGTCCACAGAGTAAAAAGGGAGTTGGGCAGTCAGAATGGAGAAGGAGGACTTGAAAACTATTTGTTCCTGCTTTTTAATGACAGGAGATTCTCACTGATGAGAACTAAAATAGGAATTGCGTAATTGGTCTTCACCTTAATATCACTCTCATCAGAAAACTAAACATCTCGTCTTCTCTCTTGTCAGGGGATTTTATTCATAGCCACTGACAGAACTGAAATCCAGAAGCTTTATCAGACCTACAGACTGAAAAATTGGCTTATTTTAATTTGTCTTAAAGCCCAGAGCTGTCAGCAAGTGCCTCACTGTCTGAAGAGGTAGCCTTAGGACACATTTTGTCTGAGCAGTTAGTAGGATGTGCATGTAACAGGAAGAATGTATCTGTACCCAAGGAGTGCATTGTACACTCCTTATCTTGGATTACGTAAATCCTGTTGTTTAAGACAACATGAGAACTGTATGCAATCTGAATTAACATCCCTCAGTGAGGCAAACTGTCCTTTACCTAAATTTTCAGTAGAAATGTGAGAAGATAATAGAATTGCTAATGCTTTATTTGGAGAAAAAATAAAATAAAAAATATAAATTTAAAGTGTTTCTACCAGGCCCTTTAAATGATAGTTAAAAGATTTTTTTGAGTTCCACATGACTTCAGAGGTTGTGAGTTCACTGCTGGCCCTAAACGTCTCAAGGTTCTTTCAGATTGCAATGCACAGCCGCCCTCTCAAGATTCCTCTTTTTCTACATGGTTTTCAAGGCATCTGATACAAAATTCTCTCTGATTTTCCTTTTCTGAAGTCAAAGTAACCTCTTTGTTTAGAAGAGATGGGAGTGATGGATTTATTTCAACCCAGTTTTGAAAGATCTTTAATAAGAATGGTCTTCTGCTGAAACTTGACGAGCTCTCTGATTTTGCCATAGCTGCATATGTTTATGCCACAGTTGAAGTCTATCCTCTTTTTCTAAGGAATAAATCTTGTCATAATATTTGTCCTTCTGATTAACAGTTAACAGACACGAGCCTGCAACAATTTCACAAACCTTGGTTTTGTGACAGGGTACACAGTGCCTACTGGAAACACCTAATATTTGTCACACACAGCCTGGGAATTCAAAGCAGAGTGGCTCCATTCCTGTTACACTGAATAGACTGGGAGAGACTTTTGTGGAAAGTGAAGCTCAGTTTCATGTTCATTGCTACTTAAAGCAGTTCTAAATCAACACTTCTTACCTAGATTGCAAGAGTCAAATTAGTATTTCTTTTTAAGTCTTACCATTTCCTACTTTCCACTGTGATCTTCATCCCTTGTGCACTCATGTATCACAAGATTATCTCTGTTTATGTTCTTTTTAAACTCCCATCTTTTCCTGTTACTGAATTGTCCAACAGAGAATGAATTTGTCTTCCAAGGAAGCTGTGTTTCTGATTTGCTGTTCCTGATACATCAGAACACTCTGACATACACACTTCTAAACATTGTCTATATAATTTGACGTATGAGAAGCTAATTATAAAATCTATGCACTCAATTATTCCACACAAGTATTTCCATAACCTTCTAACCCATCACAGAAAAATGAGGCATTTGCAAAAATATCTTGTAATGTGTGGCAAAAAGTTTGGACAGATATATGTAGAGACAGAGATCAGGAGGAGGATCTAGGATTTCATACAAAAATTCTAATTGTTCACCATCTTGAAAAAATTGGGTTCTACTGAAAACCAACTAAAAAATCTCTACAACGTGAAGTGGCAGATTTCATCACCACTCAAATGCAATTCTAATCTTTACTTTTAAACTTACAATGGTATCTGCTTCCCATAAACCTTTTATGAAATGTTTTGCAATATTCTGTATATTTTCAAAGGACTTAATTTATCCACTGCAACTTTATAGAAGTAATAATAGAAGTCTATACAATAGTTCCTATTTTCTGGTGCAGAACATATTCAAATATACCCCTTAATATTCTGAAAGCATGAGCTGATTCATACTTTCAAAATGTTTAGCATACATTCGAAGTGACCGTCCAGTGTAAAATTGTGGATCTTTCCTGCAAACAAGAAACACTTAAGTGAAGCATAGTTCTGAAATAATGTTAGCTCACATTATAACAAGAATCATACCTGAGACTGCCAACACGGAAAAACTCTAGTAGTTATGGACTTGAGACTCAGAGGAGAGAGTTCTTCCTTAGTATCCAACATCACCTTCTAATCCTTGATTCTAGATTCGGAGATTTCAAAACAGATAGTCATCCTTCAGCAAGATTAACATCCTTTCAGCAACAGAAATATTCCCTAGGCAATAAATTAAATCCTGTGTCCTTTACACCCCAGTCATGCTTCTTTATCTTCAATTAGTATCTAAAATTCAACTAAATTTAACAAAAACAACCCTGGGTTTTATTGTGTTTGTGTGTATGTGTGTGTATATACATCAATAAGTTTTATAGGACAAATACTATTACAAGATTAACTTTTGTCAGCAATCATGATGTTTCCCACTTGTGTATTGCTTTCAACAATGCAAAATTTCCTAGTACCTCAACCTCCAGAGAAAAATATTATCTCACTTTTAAAAATGTTGAAACCATTGGGCTTCATGCAAAACACCTCAACAACAAGCAGATTTGGCCCTTCTTGAGATTCATCTTTAGCATATCAACAAGCCTAAAGAGATTTCTTTATGCCGTCATTTTTCACCCATCACTTTACATTCATTTTGCTATAGAGGAAAAACTCAGTTTCTTACTTGGCTCTCTACTACACTGTTGAGGAGAAGCATACTTGGTACATAATGGGTATCCAGGACACAAAGACATTGTAGGCAAAATCACAGGTTATTTTTATTCTATTGACCTGTAATTCTTGAGGTATCTTCCCTTTCTGAGGAATTCCTTGGATTCCCTCACCCAGCCACTGTTGTTTTTCTTATTATTATTATTTATTTGTTTTTTTCTTTTCCAGTCAAAGATAAACAGTAGAGTACAGCAAGGTTCTTTTATCACAAAGTTGCACTTCTGTCAAGACTCATGTATTTGTCTCATCAGTACAGCATCCAGGGGACATGGAGAAAAATTTATCTGAGTAGGGGGTTTTGACTTGGAGATTTTTCTTGGAGTGAAATTCAGATACAAGACAAATCTGACCCCTAGTAGTAGCTGCTTCAAGAGAGAAAAAAAATCTGATAGGGCAGGAATAAAAAGACCACTCCTATCAGTCTATTCCTATTGGGACTACCCAAATGAATGCCTGTGAGAAGACTGAATATCTCTCATTTCTTTGACCAAAATCCATATAATGTGTTTAGATACGGAGAAATTATTTTGCTCATTTAGTGGTCTCTCTAGTGTCTCTTTTTATCCATATTTCATGGTTCCCTGAAAATATCCTATGACATAGAAATTATTTAGAAAGCAGAGACCACCAGCAGGTTTTGTTTGCATAGTTTCTATGATGGTTCTTTAGAGGGCAAAAAGACTGTATGTAAATCCATAAAAAATATACTCTGAGAATGGACAGACTAAGGAGAAAAGACTTCTCTTTCTAAGACAGGTCCATGCAAATGTGGCTTTCCTTTCCTTTTTAACTACTCTATATCTAGAGTTTGGAGGCTGAGGCTGAAGCCTGCAACAAACTTAAAACATTACAAAGTGAAGTATGGGTCTCTTCCAAATGAATCCCAGGTGATGCCAAGTGGAGGAAGATTTATGTATATGTTGTATAAATATTTAATTATATGGCCAAAAACCTACTACCACTTAGCAAAAAAATGTTAATCATTCCTGTGAAATATGACTTTTTAACCAATAAGACTAAAGTGTGTTAATGACCTCGAGTGAATTGCATTGTTAGTCATTAAACGTTTTTTGATTTGTGATTGGTTGAGTCACCTCTGAGGTCATAGTCCCACCATCAGCTATAAGCTATGCTGTAATAGCCAAGAAAGAGGTCTGAAGTGTTTTTTAAAAATATCTGCGGAATTTACTACAGTCATGAAACACAACAAAGGTATAACTTGCATGTGAATTTCAGAAAAGCTATTCTCTTGAAATTTTTGATGAAAACAAAAATGTTTCATATGTGGGAACTTACAAAGAACTTCACAAACACTGAGACTGAAATTTGAAGAAAATTCCCATAATCTGTTTGAAAAGTCTGTTTTTTGCTGAACAGACCTTAATCCTTATGTGGAACTGTTGATAGATGCTCTTTCCATAAAGTGTTTGATTTCAATGCCTTTTAAGGTCCATTGAAATCTGTGAATAATGGATAAGCCTCTAATCTGGAAAAAAATACTGCTATTCAGTTAAATCCATGCTGTTAGAGCAGACATACAGTGGACTTTAAACTGCTACTTAGAGCTTAAATTATTTCTAGTAATTCAGCTCATCCCTCAAAAGCTAAATTACGCCAAAGTCCCATACCTGTACTGACTTCATTTTATTGGGGTGCATATCGAAAACGCCTGTCAAAACAGAGAAAATGAGTCTCACATTTCCCATCCTCTGAAATTGCAATGCAAACACATCAACTCCAGCATGGCAAAGCACCACTGGAGATAACCAGATGATAATATGCATTGCTTACATGTTGTGTGGGATGGAGTCCATCAGGTCTGTCAACACAGCTTGCTGCACTCAGTGCAGATACAGTCATCTTGTTCAGGATGCTGTGTTCTCCTCCTCACCCATTTCCACATCCTACATGATAGCATCAGAAAATTTGGCCCAGGGAAAACTAAGTCATTAATAGAGTTATTAATTTCAGTACTGGAATTTCACAGATCTTCTCAGTCCTGAGCAGCAGTTTTTGTTAATTTATTTCTACGATACAAATATTTGTCAAAAAAAGTGTTAACTGTAGGTGACACCTTAATATGCCATACGATTTTGTGATCTGTCCTTCATAAAGGTCTACTTTCTGCTCTTGTTAACTTTCCAGTTCACTGCTGTTCAGACGATAGATTATCTGGTAAGTTGTCTCAAGCACTCAGGACATTAACAAATTCAAATTGGCTGTGTAAGAGGAGCAGACAGCATGCACAGTGTTAAACCACTTCTGAACCACCTATTTTCTGTATGCAAATCAGACAGAAACAAATGTTTAGCCCCAGCTGGGCGAAATGTCCCATTTAGAATTCTTTTCCTCTTCTTTGTTCTTTGATGTTCTGCAAATGAGCTTTAGAACTCTGCTCTTCACACAATTCAATTTTACAGGCCCATTATCTGAGATATAATGTGGAGGTTAAATATATCAGGGCAGCCATTATGTGAAAATAATTAACAGTAATGAATAATGCACTAATTCCACTGATGAGAGATGGTTATATGTGTAATGAAGTGTTGGGGCAGCCCTGACAAATGAAATTAAAATATTTAAACACTGTTTTACGATATTACTTAGCTCATATAATTTCCTTTACCTACAATGAGCCACTTCGATTATCGTCATTATCTTGACAGCTCTGAAGGATGAAATAGTGCAGGTTAATGTGACAGCGATTAGTCAGAGAGAAAATCCATCACATAAAGCAGAGCAGAGTGAGGGAGAAAGGTCTCTATACTTTCCCATTTCAAACATGAGAAGAATGATACTATCAACATCACTTCAATATTAAATGGATAGAATTATCTTGTCATTCATTTACAGCTTCTGAAGAACTACCTATTTGTACCTGGAAGGAAAGGTCAGTCTTTCCTAATCACCCATAAATATATGTTGATGGATTCCTTATGTCAATAATGGTGGCAGAAACAGAGGCAGGAAACAAGCTAGGAAATCTAAAAGGAAAGAATTCTACATTTTGTATTCAAATCTTTTCATGGTTTTGTGTTTTTAAGTTTTGCTTCACATGTTAGTGTGGTCTTCAAAAAATGCACAGTATGAAATAGAGACCACTGGCATACATTTTGTGGAAGTTACTTCAAAAGTTGTTTAAATAGCAAAAGGGACTGACAACTACTCCTCATCAGGTTTTTTGGTATGAGTTGCCTATGAATACCCACAAAACCTAAAAATATTCATATCCAGATGCCAAAAGTTACACTAAAGTCAGATTCAACATTACAGTCACCTTATTTTCAAAAGTATGGAGCACACACTGCTTCAAGATACATCAATAGACTGGCAGACCAGGCTGTCAGAAACAAGTTGAGTTTTATGGATCCGGCAGCCAGGTAGGAAGCACATGGGCTTCACATCAAGGATCTTCAGAAGAGAAATATGCAGAAAGGTGTCCAGGCTAACCCAGGGAAAAGCACAAAGGAGCACACGTAGATCGGTCACTTAAACTGACAGATCAGAAGCACTCATGTCCAGAGCACCAACACACCCAAAAAGCCAACCATTTTTCCTTTCCTAGATTAGGAACAGGTTTGTGACTCCGATGGTTAACTCATTCAGTTGGCATGCTGTTTCATAGTCCTTGTTCAGATAGAGAACAGCAGAGATTTGCGTCTCTTATTCTCAAATGAAATCTGAGGTTTAATTTTTCATGCAATCGTTTGTAGAAGCACTGAGACACCAGCTCTCACTAGCGCTAGCGTTTGTCTCAAGCACAACCCATGCAGATTCAATTTCTTTCTGTAAAACACTTGGGCATCAGCTTCCTGTTTGCCGGGAATTATACTGGCTCGGTGGGTGAAAAAAGAAGGTGTAGTGGGGCACGCAGAGGAATCCCTCTTTTGAGGTGCCACATAAGGGTCACAGAGGCACCTGCCCAAAAAGCCGTTTAAACTGTTAATGGCATCTTTGGCCATTGCAGAAAAATTTGTGGTTAGATGCCAATCTCCGGCCCGCTGAAACATACCAAACGCACTCCAGTTTGCTGAAGGGGGAGCATTGCCAGGAGCAAATGCTACTGTCCTGTATGCAAGCTCCCAGTTTATTACCAAGGATTATATCATCTCAGTTTTGTTTTTACATTCTACTGACCTTCAGGTTTTGTCTGTTTTCCACTACATGGTGTTTTGAACCTGCTTCTTCTCACGCTCGCAGTAGGGATTTCTGCAGCGCTGCCTCATTTGTCCACAGTCACTCTCTAACCTGAAGGTCAGTTTACATTTTTGCTAACCACCAGTTCTTTATTCCCACAGAGTACTCAGGACCCTGTCTGACTAAATGGGATTTGAAGAGTCAGTTTTCTTAACAACATGAATGGTGACTTTCATGACAGTCATGATATTTTTATTTAGGTGTCTAGATACAGCTTTTTCAAGTTTAACTTTTACCATCTTCCCTGAAAATATAAACTTAACATACAACTGAACAAACAAACAAGAAAATAGGTAAATTTAGTGAAAGGATGCCTTTCCTGTTCACGCAAACCATTATAAATGCAGTTGTTCTTACCATATTATTTTTGTTATTATTGTTGTTGTTATTGTTATTATTAATCATATATAATTATAGTGCACACACAAAAAAGTGAAAGGTGCCTCTTCACTTTCTAAGTGTGTCCAGTGTTTTAAGTGCTGCACGGATACAGAGCAGCAGGTAATCCACGTACTGAAGAGTTTGCGATTTAAAGAGACAAGGAAAAAAGCCCTGTGTACACCAATTTTACTCAAGTGGCATGAAAAACACGGTGACAGCAAATGTCATGTGTTAGTTCCACAATGCAATGATGGCAGCGGGAGGGAGGTGTTATGCAGGACTGTAGGATATGCCAATACTGCTCAGCACCATTGTTCATCTTGCAGGGCTGCAATCATGTCTTGAAGGCAGAGCCCTTCATTGAGACAGCACAGAGATGCAATGCCTCAGAGGAAGCTCTTGAAAACAAGCTTTTTTTGGTATAGCATATCGTGGCAACATTTTGTTTGCATAAAAACATGTAGAAAATTAAGTGTACACAACATAGCAAGTCCTTTGTTTTAATCTAAATACAATGGAAACTTATGTCCCAGTCATACTCGGCTAAGAATCTGATTTTTAAATACACTGAAAGGTACAGGTGGTAATTCATAATTTACTGTTCTCCAGGAGAGTTTGCAGTGTCTTTATGCAGAGCAATTGAACCACTACAGGAAGCAGATCTAAAACGTGAGCAAGTCACAAATCCTACTCCCAGCTGTGTCTGGTTAAAACAAACCAAGCAAGAGGTTTGAAAACTGAGGAAGACAAGCAATAAAAGGAGAAATACATCAACCAATTAAAAGGCTCATTTTCAATATCTTTCTTCGTACTGAGTATCAGCCCCATTGAACTGAACAAGAGTGCACACAGCACAAGTCGGAATGAGCAGGGAGGGCACAGTCCCTCAGCATGGACAGGCAGTGACCCCACAACACTGCTGCTCACAGCACCCAGGTCTGTTTCTGTGTGGTTCAGGCTTATGCTTTTGGCAAGCTAGCACACACAAACCCAGAATAAAATCTCTTGTTTGCAAACAGGGGCCCACAGAAGAGATGCATAAGGGACCTTTGGAGCTAATGATATCCTTGTAAAGAACTCATTCAAATTTCAGAGGTTCTTTCATTTTGCTACTTTTAAAATACAATTTACTTCATTTATCGGACAATGAAGTGCCTCCGTAATAAATCTAACATTAAAAAATCATTTCAAGCAAATTACTCCAATAAAATCAATGAACGTCAGGCTCAGCTGTAGAAACAAATAAATTACCTGCTATTGATAGGGTAGGCAGACTTAATTGTCATTTAGAAAGGCTAAAAGGGATAAGGAAATCTAATAGAAGGAACACATTTATACAGCAAAAATGAGAAAACGGCAGAAGTTTTACCCTGACAGCTCCCACCCATAGGATTGACTTGGTCCCTGAGCAGCATGGGCAGTTGTTTTAACTCTCAGTAGGACACTGCTATATGCTTTGGATCTGTCAATATTTACCTGCTTCTCTGTTGCCTTGTGATCTTTTTACCTTTCATATATTGAAACCCTCAAACAGGATTTCTGGTAATGGGAAATGAAGAATTGATAGAATTGAACAATCCCATCCTTAGATTTTTTCAGCCAGGTTAAAAGAAGTTTGACCCAATTCAGGCTTTGCAGCACTTCCAACTATTAAAGAAATATAAAGCTAGGCATTTGCTAGTGGGATTTGCCATTCTCTGATAACAAAGGGATGATTGTACAGTTAAGATCCTCTTTTAAAAGCAACTTGCTATTTTTTTATTTTAAAAGCTGTCCAGCTTCTGCTGTGAGGAACCTAAAAATGGCATTAACCTGATTTATTTCCACTGCAGCAGTGTACTCTTTCAGTTTTCAGCATTTTTCTTTGAAAAGTACTTTAATTTTTTTCATCCTTACTTGAGTTTATGCCTCCTAATAGGGGAAAAAAAAAGAAGACTAAAATGTTGTAATGTCCATATGTTCAATGTTCAATTACCCCTGAACTCTTATGGGAGGACATTTAATTTATTCTCCCTGAAGGTGTGAATCTGCTCTGGATGGCAGATCAGTGCTATATCCAGTGACATAACTGGATATAAGAATTTATTCAACAGGGAAGGCTTTAAACATTTCTGTGGTGAATACAAAATGCTCTGGGAATGAGCTATTTCCAAGATTTTGCAGAACTGAACCCCTGCTCTCTTGGGTTGGATTGCCACGACCTCAAGAGAGATGACCTTATAGTCACCAATTCTGTATATCAACACTTCTAAGCAGACAGGAATTTCTACTGTGGTTATCATAAACAAAAAATGTACAAAGTAAATTAAATTCTGAATAATATTTAACTACAATGTGGAAAGCAAAAACCAACAAGCAGACACAACAAAAGGACACAATCTTTGTTGGCACCCAACGTGGGGCTCGAGTGATTGAGATAAGTACAGACTTCGTCGGAGTGTATTAAAACAAACTTCCGATAAGCATTCACTATATTTCCTAAGATGTCACTGTCGAGAAAATTAGTTTTGTTCATTTATGCATTCTGGGATTTGACTTTAGAGGTCTATGATGTAGTACCTTATTTGCTATATGTGCTTGTGCTGTTTCTTGGTGGAGTTATTGGCTGTAGATGCTGGAATAAGAACATAATTTTGCTGATAAAGGGGATTGTTTTGTTGTGCTGTTGTTTGGTAGCTTATGGTGAAATTAAAGTGTTATCAGGATCAATCTTGTTTGTTATACAATGGCTGGCATCAAGCCAAGTGAACTTGTGGCATCATGCCCATTATATAAATGGGAATCTGTCTAGATGTACTCTCTCTTGCTCCAGGTCAGCTCTCTTGCTCCAGGTTGTCTCCCTCTGAGTCATCCCTCTGTCAGGGTTGTCTCAGGCTCTCAGACACTTGGGCTCTTATCTGTGTTCCAGGATTGCGGTTTCGAGACTCCCTGCTCTGGGATCATTAGCCAGGAATGGGCTGAGCCTTGGTCATCAGGTGGGGAGCAGTATCGCTGCATATCACTCATTTGTGTATTTGTATATATATTACTATCATCACCATCATCATCATCATCATTATTATTATTATCATGATCATTATTTTCAACAATATTCTACTCTAGTTATTAAATTGTTCTTATCTCAACCCACGAGTCCCTTTTCCTTTTACCCCTTTAATTCTCTCCCCCATCCCCAGGAGAGGGGAGGGTGAGAAAACAGTTGTTGTAGTGTTTGCTGCCAGCCAGGGTCAAAACTGTGACAGTCCTTTTTGAAGGTAGATTTTATATGTATGTTTATTCATATACATTTCAGTTATAATATGTTTAAATATACATATATATATGTATATCTATTACGATTATTATAGATCTAAATTAACTCACAAAGCCTTTAATGCCTATGAAGTAGAACTGGTTTTCTTAGTTACATTTGTCAGACAGAATTGTGTCACAGATACTGCTTCTGAACACAAGAAAAAACTTTTTTTACTCTGAAGATGGTCAAACACTGGCACACGTTCCCCAGGGATGTTGTGAAGTCTCCATCTGTGGAGATACTCACAACCTGACTGGACACAGTCCTGGGCAAGATGTAGGTGACCTTGCTTGAGCAGAGGGTTTGGACTAGATGTTCTTCTGACATCTTCTGTGTGATTCTGTGATTCTGCTTCTTAAGAGTGATTTCAAGGTCAGAGATGGTACCTGGCCAACACTAAAAAAAAAAAAAAAAAAAAAAATTGGCTGGGAGCTCTTCTTAAGAGTTCCCCAGGGTCACCTGCTCCGGAGACAAATGAGACTCATACATGGTCTGAGCTCAGGCTCAGTGTAAGCTGCCTATCCAAGAACTGGAGGCGTTCAGGTTTGAATTCATGACACCTAAGTTTATAAGTGACCTTTAGTGGCCCTTCAGAGTCAGTAGTGTAAAAAATGTACTTTCAGGGTTTTTATACATCAGAGAAGTTTGGATGCTGGCATTAGAATAAAATGAATTACACTGATTTATTTCCATACAAGGGAAGCCTACAGTCACTATCTCATATGTATGTATCTCTGCAGTAGACATCTACCTCTGGTCAGATGAATCCCATTAATGAGCATTCTTGAATTCATGGTTCTTCCATGACTGTACAACCTAAATAAAGACAAGTATAGCCCTAGTGACTCATTCTTAAAATTGCTCTGTTTGGTGTCTTAAGACTGAACCATTATATGTTCTGTCAGCCCATGGAAAGCTGTTCCTCTTGAGTCAATGACTGGGAAGAAGTAGGTGCTGAATGAGTTCTGCAAAAGAGAATATTAAGAAAAGAAGAAAAGTTGGTAACCAGACAAATATCCCCCAGAACTCTGTCCCATTGTTTTGCCCATTTTTTCCAGGAGGACTCTCTGCTACATATTAATCTAAAATTTTTACATCAATTGGCCACTGGCACTTGAATCTAAGAACAAATATGTAAAGACATGCAAAGAATATGTTGTTTTTCACACAGTGGGAGAAGAAAGGTAGAAATAATGGAGGAATCCTCCCACAGAGGAACAGGCAAAGTTACATATACCTTAATTTTTTATCAGTGGACAAGATCCAGACAAAAAGCTGAAGGATCCCATCCTCTGCACTGCAGCAGGGATTAAAGGGCAATTCACAGAGTAGTTCTGTGAGGGGTCTAGGCACAAAGAGCAACTGAGAGTCCTCTAGAGCTGTTACGATACAAGGAACAGAGAAGAGTGAGAGTGTCACCTGGACAGAAGTAGTATTGTAGTAGAAAAGAATGGGGTACACAGAAACAATCCAAAGGAAAATAAACTCATTAGTTCCACTATTGATGGAATAACTTTTCTTCATTTATGTTTGGATGTTTCGAGTGGAAACTCTTTGATTTAACAAAAAGTACATTCTATTAGATTAGAAAGTTGTTCCCGTGCTGAATTAGTACAGCACTTTACAAATATCCTTGCCTCATGGGCCCACCAGAAGCATTGAGTTCGCTCCCAGAGGACTAAAATACCAGCAGTGCAATAAAATTTGCTGTACAAAGAGGAATAGTGTGTGTATTGATTTGTGCACTCATTACCAATACTGTTGGGTGATCGGTAAAAACAGTAGACACCTCTTTAGCAACAGGCAAATTCCTTCCACTTACTAAATGTGAATAACCAATACCACTTTAATCCTGTGGCCTACAGTATAATCCCTCTGGCCAGCTGATTTAGTGGTGGAGCCTGTGCTCTAAACAATACTCTGCTTAAAGAGAAATTAACTACAGGGACTATTGCGGCAAAAACAAAACACAGAGGATATCCACTCCTCCTTCATAAGACTGTGAACTTTTCTCAGTCCTAGCAAAGTTTTTCCTCTGCAGCTGCACTTTCTTGCTTTTCCAGAGGTGAACAACTGTGATGAGAGAAAATGACTGATTTTTCCATTTTTTAGAGAAAAGTAGATGTTATGACAACATTGAACAAAATAAAGATTTTATCATCCCATTTGAACAGAAGGGAGGGAATCGTTTCCACCTGACTCTGGACACCTGCTATGTAGCTGTCTACGTAGTGTGTTTAGACAAGTTATTCTAGGGCAGTGCTCGTCTGACCTAAGATAGTTGTCTGTTTTAGGATTAAATTAATCTCACTGTGGAAGTGCCTTTTTTTCTATCTTTCTTTTCTTTCTTTCTTTCTTTCTTTCTTTCTTTCTTTCTTTCTTTCCATCAGCTCTAGGAAGGTCTATTCAGACACAGACATCTGTGACTGGTTAGATGAATCCCATCCAAGTTCTTTTGACAAATTGTCCTTGCTGTTTGTCTGCCTGCCTGTCCAGCTGTTGCTCACCTTCTATTTCAGGCATTAGAAGATATTAAAAAATAACATTTGGAGAAGGAGTAGTCATTATTCACCTCAAATATGAGTGTCATTTTAGTATTCTCAGTTACTCTTGGCTGTGGTAGCTCTTAATAACACCTTCCCATGTAGTTAGGTTAAACAGTATAGAAACATAAATTAAACATCAAATATTATTTGTCTTCACAATAGTGCAGGGGTAATATTAGTGGGGAACACAGCAAGAATTAAACAGATTTTTTAATCTGACAGTCATATTAAAGGTAAAATACATTGTCTGTGTACCTTTGATCAGAATAGTGGACATTTTAAGAGTTCATTTGTTCTGTCTAAGGTTCCAGATAACAGAACACTGAATGATACAGATAAGTAGGATCAGATCTTTCACATATCGCACTTGTGCCAAAAAACAATAGAGTAGCAATAAGATCTACTGTAAAATAGCAGTGCTGAGATGAAGGATTTTCCCAAATCTGGAACTAAATCACCAGGCAAAGTCAATACATGAAGTTACCAACAGTAGTTTCACTTAATAATTGTACTTTATTTGTATTAAGCAAAATAGCATTGTATTTTAAGTTCTACTGCTAGGGACAAATCTTGATATGAGAGATAAAATTCTTACTTATATTTGACAATGAAAAATTTGAACTGTAGGGACACCTGAAATTTGATACCTCTTCTAAATCAGTACAGAAATCAATAGAAAAGGAAAATCATTGTCTGATAGGTGTGATCATAATGACATCACTTCTTTTTGATGTCATGGATCTCTCTCTTACTTCTTTGCATTTTCAAGCTGCATTTAAAATAACTTTTTTACTGTTTTGCACCAAAGGTCTGAAGTTCTTGCACTGATTTTCAAACAATGACAAATCAGGTATAAAGTAGGCTTGGATGAATAATTCATTACAAAACAACATCTATAATGAATTTAATTTTGTTTGTTTGTTTAACCAATGTCCTCAAACATATCAAAAATATTTGTGAGTTGATTCAATTTTGAATTTATCTGCTACTACTACAACAGTAATATGGATTTTTTTAGGGGTGATTGGTGAATGAGTAATGTGTCATTTCTGTAAACGAACGTGTTATTTCTAAATGAATAGTCCATTTTTAAGAATTTTTTGGTGATAAGTAAAAATAAAGCAGGAGTTTTGTTTTGCAAACAAATTTCTAAAATGAATGTTCATTAAATATTTATTTTAAAATTTCACAAAAGGTGTTAAACATGGGAG
This sequence comes from Pterocles gutturalis, assembly GCF_000699245.1. Taxonomy (NCBI): domain Eukaryota; kingdom Metazoa; phylum Chordata; class Aves; order Pterocliformes; family Pteroclidae; genus Pterocles; species Pterocles gutturalis. The sequence goes on from NW_010142087.1 coordinate 51,891, forward strand.
TTTAATTTTCACCATCTTCTAGCATTCATGAGGGATCAACTTAACCATTCAAACGTAGAAGCACAGAAAAGACAGGTACAAATATGACAAATTAAATGTCTTCTGAATTTAGAATATATATTACAGAATAGTATTTATTACATTTATGCAGGGGGTATGGTATTTATCTAGTATATTATGGAAATGTAACAGTTTATAAACCATCCAGTTGAGAAAACATGTCAGTTAGCATTTTTATTTGTTAAATATGTTAAATGTATCTTGGTAATGTTAAGATAATGGTGTACACAGTTATACAGTTACACAGAAGACATGTATAGTTAAAATATCACTTCTGATTCTGATTAATTTGCACCAGAGTTTTAAATTTCCAAGACTATGTCTTGCTTTTTTACTATGTGACTCCCCACAGCAAAGAACAATTTACGGGTAGCAAATCAAATTGGTACTCCTGAATACATTTTGTCTTTGTGGTACCTGTAGTTTTGTAGTATTTTATCCATATAGAGAGGGTATACTCTCTTTTTGTTTATATAAATAAGTGTTTGACCAGAGATCTGGCAGTCAGGCCAGCACTTCTTAAAATGTTATTGTCATTCTCATGACAGTTTTTCTTAAAGCTCCAGTTTCAGAAGTCATTAAATGGGAATCTTGATTTTCCTTTTCTAACATAAAAGTTTTTCTAATTATACATTTGTATAGAAAAGTTAGCATATGTGCTTTGTGCTTTTAATAAAAAGGGATGACTCAAGATTTTCTAAAACATTTGTATTCCTTATACAATAGACATTATTTTTGTTTGGTATATCCCATATTATCAAATTACCCTTTAAATTGTCAGAGTAAAGAGAATAATTATGAAAATCAGCAACAAATTAGTATATTGAAAGTATAAGGTGCACTTTCTATATGCAGATATAACTGTGTGGCAAATGCATACTTTAGAACACAAATTATTTTCCTCTACTTGACTTCTAAAAATTGGTTGTATTTTTGCTGAAAATTTTCACTTTTATTTTCTAGTTAATATTAAAATTTGGTGCTAATTTGTGATAAAATTGCAATCTTCTCTCCTGTAGTTTTCAGGAGTTCTCTGGGGGTTGGTCTGATGACAGAGCTGTGGTTTCCTGTGTGGAAACCTCTCACACATTTCTCTGTGTTATTGCTTAATAGTGAAAATATTATGCACACCTGTAATACCAATGAAACTTACTGGTACCTACTCATTTCAGTAATATACAATGAAATAATAAACCATGGATTCCAAAAGACTTGTGCACAGAAATACAGTGATCCTTCACAGAAGAAAAAAAGTGTTGACCGAGTGTGAAATATATAAATTATTTCCCTTATTCACTTAATCACTGCTTCCTCTCTGATTGGCAAATCATCAGACTTTCATATCTGAATTTTTTTTTATCACAATTGAGTGATATGCTTTAATTACATTCTACACCCTTCTCAGGGAAGATATCCTCTCAAACTCCCACTGCTCACACTTCTATTATACTTATAATATAACTCAGGAATTAAAATTAAGATTTTCCTTAAAAGTAATTAGTAAGCTTGTTGCAGCCAGAAGCTCCATCAGACACAAAGAGCCACACGTATGCAGAATTAAATGGTAGGCAGGTCACAATGAAGCAGAGAGGTGAGATGAAGCAGGTGTTGGTGAGATCTCTCACCAACAGGTATGTGTAAATTAGTTACATCGCAGCTATCCTTATTTCTACGTACAATACATTATAGGAGAAACAGTGAAACTTACCAGGAAATGGAAGACAAGTTAGGTGAACAGGGCAACTGTGACATCTAAAGGCTTCACAATGGTTGGAATAAAACAATAACCTGACATGTATTTAGTGAAGACAGATATATAATAGACTGCAACATGTGCACTAAGCAGTTTTCTAAATAGGTGCGTTTCATTGCATTTTGCTGTTACATAGGGTTCCATCTGCAGCAAAAATCTGGAGCTAATTTCATATATAAATGTGATGCTGTCTTGGAACACTCTTAAATCTGTTTTCAGTAACTTAAACATCATGAAATCACAAGCACTACAAACCTTATCCTAGCATTACCTTGATTAAGGCACAAAACGTTAAAAGCAAATTACTATGAAACTATGAAGCAATTTACCCTTAATGTTTCAGTCATATCTGTAAAAAATATGACTTAAATCTAGTTTTATTAATAATACATATTTTAATTAAACGGCTAGAGGTGCATCTAGCAGGAAAAATTGAATCTTCACTGGATTTCACATACTTGTATGATTCATGGGCAGTAAATATGCAAAGCTTTATGCCCATAAGGCAATCAAACTGCAAAGTTGATATGCATGTTTTTATCTAAAAGAATGAAGTCTAGTAAGGCTTAGAAATAAAAAGAATAACAATAATAATAATAAAAACAATAAATGCTCCAAAATTAATCTATTTTTGTAGACCTAATATGTTTCTAAATACAATCCTCATTTTTTTCCAGCTGCATGGTGTTGAAAAAATATTTATTGTTGTTTCTATTAATCTCATTACACAAGGTTTGCCTATATGGGTATCTATATACACACATAATATCACAGCTTTAGCAATAAAACCATAGGATAAAAATTATCATGCTACAGTAGCATAGCATGAAATGCTTTCATTGCAAACTGTTTGGGGATTGAACAGTTCTGCAGTGTGCTGATCTACTAACAAAGCCTCTCCCCATTTACATCAATATTGTTTTTAAAGGTCTGACTCTGCATTCTTAGTTTGCTTTATGTTTTTATCAGCTAGCACCCCACACTTTATCAAACATTCAGCTTGGTTATATTTAATGACAACTACACTGTGCACAACACCACCACCTCTCACCTGGTGGTGTCAAAACACAAAAGCAAACATAAAGTAATTAAAATCTACAACACTTCTCTGAAGTAACTCTAGGGTGCCAAATTGCCACCTCTTCTTTAGTGGAACACAGCAACTGCTCACAACACCCCGCAATAACACAGTGCCGTAAATGGATGCATGTTAAGAATATCGAACTTTGCTGGAGGTACTAACAGGGTAAAACTGAGTTTAAAAACTTGGTTTTAACATTTCAAATACTCTTCTGAAGATAGAACTACTGTTGTCTTCAGCTTTTCCATCACTTCAGTGATCAAATGTTAATGAATGTCATCTCACAATGTCCTTATAAGAAGACCCCAGTCATGCTCCCATTTCAGAGAGAGAAAACTAATTAAACAAAAAGCTTTCTCCTGATTTCAAGGGGCTGGTCAGAGATGTATAAGTACTAGATTTTTGTCCTTTTTGGCTGTGGGCTTGGCATTTTGGTGTTGGATAGGCCTGAAGCACAGCTCCTATTGCCATAGAAGTAACTGGGAGTTTCCAGCCTCTCTGCAACCTGTTGCACAGTGGCTCAGATAGGACATCTATGAAAAAAAAAAAAAAATTATAACTCCATTTAAAATCTCTTGTTTAGTCACCACTTACAAGAAGTTTGATGACCACAGTGATGGGTGAGATTTTGTTTTCTGAATGAAGAATCCTCCTAGAATTTCTGATATATGACTAGACAGCACTTTGGTTGCTGAATGTTTTCTTGAATCCTGCTCTCCGTCTGCAAAATAATGATAATGCAGGGGCTAACTGACATACAGGCACCTATCGGCATTTACACCTGTTGATATTTGCACTACTGATTTGCACCGCTCTGCTCCAAATACAAAGATTTTTAAGGTGAAATATGAAGATGACTGTTGCATGAAAAAGGGAGAGGACTAAAATGGTCAAGAAGAAATACCAAAGAGAGGGATGAACCAGTCCTGAAAAATTCATGCTTAATTCTAAGGTGAAGAGTGAGATCTATTTCTATTTCTTATTTATAATTCTGAGCTCTCAATTTGGCTGAGGCAGCAAATTGGTGATTTTTGGAAGAAAACCAAGGCAAAATGATACTATCCTGTTCTGTAGCTCAGGGACAGTCAGGTCCATATTCTTCCTCTGATCAGAAGCAATAATTTTAATCCAAATGCGCCCTCCTCTCTAAGGGAGCAATCTATGCACTGGTATGGCATATTTTCAGATATTTTCTCTCTATTTCACCTCTTCAGATTGTCCTACCTCATATTTTATATGTATGTATAAGTTAATTGGACCAGGAAGTGGATTAGAGATCCTGTAGTTGAGTGTTTGAACCTGCAATTAAATTTATAGAAATAAAAATGTGAATCTCCTGCATGAAGGCTGCATTTAAACACAATATCTGGAAAATAATAGGTAAACTGGACAACAAGGCAGAACTGACTATATAAAGGGATCTTCAGCCAGCATCCTTGGCACCTCAAATCTTTTTGTCTTCCTTTTACTTTCACATGTGTGTATCTTTTGATTTGCTCTTGGAACACAGTGAAACCCTAGAGCCCATGAATCCTCGCGATTAAGTTAATCTCCATTTCAAGGAGGGGAAATGTTGCCTAGTTCTGTTTAGGATATACTCTGCCATAACCCGTACCATTTCCTTCTTAGTCTGGACCAGTCCAAAGATCTCAGTGATTCCATCGATTACATCTGAGTCTCTGTTCCCACCAGGGACAAGGCAATGCTCTCTCTCTGTTCAAGCCGAACCCTTCCATCTGTCATGGTGACTTTGAGCTGAGTAAAAGGGAAGTTTGACTTTGGGTCTTTCAGCTCATCTCTTCCTATTCACTGAAAAATGTGTATCTTGTGTCACTAAGGTGCCAGATGCCAGATGTCAGCACAGCGCAGAAGGTTGATTCCTGCAGGCACTTTGAAGTGAAGTGAGAACACCACCCCCCAACCCATCAAAGACTTTCTGGTCCTTCTCCTGCCTTGGTTTCACCACCTAGACTTCAAACAGATTTATCTGTGGTGAGCTACTCAAAGTATGTTAAGTAGTGGCTTAAGTATCAAATATATTGAGTAATTAATCCAATCTCTTTTCAGTTAAATAGCAACAGCTGTAATCTGCATGTCAAAAACATTATTTGAAATTTGACAGCTTAACCATGGGGCACGAGCTGCCGGGGAGGAGAAGAGGAAAGAAGCTTGTGTACTCGCCATGAGCTTGAACTTGGCTATTTCAGCCTCATTCATCAGTTTGTCCAACAGACAGCAACACAGAGCACTTACCTATATGATTTCCCAGGCAGTTTGGTTCAGGCTGTATTCCAGCTGTTCTTATTGACTCTCAGAGGACCAATAAAACAAAGTTAAATGTTATGCCATAATATTTTCTTTGGGATGGAAGAAGTGTGAATGCACTTGAACTATGTTTACCTGTTTATCAGTTAACACAAAAAATAAAACTTCTCTCAGCCAGTATTAATTTAGTCACTAATGCCACTAACACGGCATTATTGTGCTTTTATTTACATCAGAGGAAAATTAATGCTGCATGTCATCTTGCTTTCAGTGTGATGCTACAAGCTATGTGAATGAATCTTGCAACACTAGCATTTTAGTGTATCAAGAATTTTTCTTAAATATCTGATTCATTACAATTGTATATTGGTTTGATATCCAAATAGCTCAGTAGTAAGCACTCCAAAGTATAAAGTTCATGCTACTAATATATATCTTTATACACTCAAGGAAGCAATGTAATAAACCAATGGCAAGACATAACATTATGAGACAGTACAGACTTCAAGAGATAACAGAAATCATTTATAAATTGAAGTGCTGATAAAAGGACACAGACATACTTATTTTTCAAACTGTTTTGCTATAAGGTTTCGTGGAGATAACAGACAGTATCTTCCCAGATGAAGAAGGAAAACTGTTAGAAAAATCAAGTTCGTGAAGAAAAAGTGGAGGAATTTAAATATGTAGGGTATGGTTTTCAAAAGTGCTGAGCTTTGGCTTGAGCTCTCTTTCAAGTGAAGTCAACCATGAAACTGTTATTGACTTCCATGGGAAGAGAGTCATGCCCCCACTACATTCTCTCAGCAATTCCACCTGTAAAATCTGAAATACATTTAGGTCTCAATGAGCCACATCCAGTAGATCTGACATGAGTGGAAGATAATGAGGGAAACTTTACGATTCTTGCAGACTAGACCGAGAAGGAAGCACAAAACTAGCGTCTGTGATTAAGAAGAGATTCACAATATATAACACCCCAAAATCTATAGACCCATGACTGAAATGCTGAGTGGGGACTCAATGAACATAATCAGTCTTCTCCAATGTCTCCTTGGGATAACCAGACCTTTTTCAGCCATGTGCAGTGCGGGGAAGAAGATGATGGAGGGACACAAGGATGTCTGAGTTCCTTGTCTGTGTTGCCTTCAAAGAGATCTGTTGCTCTGCATGAATTGCTGAGTGGAGGAGAGAAAGAGTGGAGGAGTAGCCACAGGCTTTCAGGTACAACCTTAGGTTTTCCTTCCAGAATTTAATGTTTGAGGTTAAGTAATATTCATAATTACCAAATCAACACAGGGTACACTTTTCTAGAAGCGTTGTGGGGTTGAGTTTTGGGTTTTGTTTGTAATGGATGTGGAAATTATTCCCTTTGCTGATGAAAGAACTGTCAGCAGGAGGAGGAGGGATCAGCAACATGGACTGTCAAGAGCCTTGAAATGCTCCCTGGGTATGCCTCTACTGACAAATAATAGAAGACCATGAAGTGACATCAGGTGGTGGGTCTCTGGCCACATTGCTTAACCATTAACTTGTTCCCTGGGTCTGTTGTGGACTCCTCCAAGTAGCTCTCTCCAAGAGAAAATCAGTAGATAATCTAGTGGATAGCTGACCTCAGCAAGAGCTTGCAAGAGTCAGCATGCACCAGTTTTGGCCTCTTTGTCCCCACACAGTCCTCCAGCATTACCCCAGCAGATTTTGAAATCCTAGACATCCCACATGGTCTCACACCCCACCACAGTCCCAAAAATTTTTAACTGAATGCTCCCCACCCTCCAAAAAAACCCCACCACTCCACAGAAACAAGATATTTACATAAGTGAGGATCCCATGGACACCACAAAAGTCTGAAGAAGATCCAGGAAAAAACACCGTGTGGTGTGGATGTTCAGCTTAGCTCCAGAGGCAGTTGGCTCTCAGCAGTGTAACACAAATCAGTCTTTGTTACCTGACCTTTAGGGAAGGGTGGAATATTGTACATCTACCTGTGCTCCCTGCTTCACTTTCTGCATAAGCAGAATAACAAAATTGTTTTCATACTTCCACACAGCTTTACTTTTTTTTCCAATCTCTTTCATAAATATGATGATAACTCCCCAAGTCAAGCTTTGGATTACCAAGACTGTAATTCATTTTCTCATAAGAGGCAGGCTTTTATATAACAGCAGCTAGAATGGATACCGACATAGGGAGTCGATGCATTTATAGACCCACAACCATGACTGAAGGCAGGACTGGATGAATCCCCAGTCCATCCCTGACAGTCATTAGTCCAACTTGCTCCTAAAAATTTCAGTGATGAAGATTTCACTAATTCCCCAAACAGTATATACAAGTCAACAACTACTCTGGTCCTTCCATACTTTCTAGTGATTTCCTCACCATCAAAACCAACTAGATGCATGAAGCAATCGTGTTACCTTGAAGGTATTCCTCAAAACCTTACAGCTTTTATCAGGCATAGCAGGACACAAACACTGTGCAACCCACAAAATACCCTGACTTTCCCAAGCAAGTCAGCCTGAAGGGATTTTCAACTCTCAAACGTCTATTTACAAAGATCACCTCAGATGACATATCAGCCACTCACCTTAGAAACAAAGGGACTGGCTTTCTCAAGAGTTTCCTCCAGTGCTTGCACAAAGCCAGAGTATTTATTCCCATCATTAATAGAAAGAGGTAGACCAGGTCATGCGCGCTCTCTAAACTGGAATGTATGTCCACCACTGTTCCTCGTAACACTCTTTTCTCCTTGCAATTTCCTACAGAAAAGGGAAGGTACATAATCATGTGAATGTGGAGAACCATTACTCTTGTTCTAAGAACCTGGTCTTCGACCTGGCAGTAAATGGATAAAATACCACTTGTAAAACACTCTTCAGACATTGGGTTTCCTGTGAAAATATTAGGAAGTTCGTAAAAACCCCTTTTTTGTTCTTTAGAAAGATTACATGATGTGGTTAACATTTTCATTCAACGCAGGTTTGAAGGCTTTCATGGTAGTGTTTAGCAAAACTCATCTATTAAGAGGTTTCATTGTGCTACTGTTATGGGTAAAATCAGGAATATATTGTTGAAGTGAAATCTCTGGTCATCCTCAGGTGCTGTCTTGGTTCACACCGTGGTGTGGCCTCAGGAAATCACATCCCTTTCAGATGTAGCTGAACCCCAAGCTGTTCTTCAGGAACCACCGAACACCCTTCTACAGCTGAGGTCGGCAGCCCTCAGGATGAGAACAGAGTGCAAAGTCACCCTCCGCTCCAAAATGGGGCAGTGTGGACGTTGTTCCAGGTCGTCACTTGCAACAGCTTTCCCTGTGCGTCTGTTTGTATTGTTCCACACCTCTTCTAATGTAGGCGTAGCCTCAGTGAACCTAAAAAGACAAAGTACTGGTCTTATCAATGTAGATGAAGATGACCAATTTCAAAAGGAACGCAGGAGTTTGCATGTTTTCAGGAGACTTAATCAGTGCTTCTCTACAGCAGAAATTAGAACACCATATTGGCTGTTTCCACTGCTTTAACTGTGGAGTAGGGCAAATTTTAGCTGTTTTCTTCCATTTGGTCTGGGCATTTGGTTGAAACCCCCAAAGGAGAGGAAATTCAATGCCCACAACAGCATAATTGTGCATGCCTGCTGCTGGTGAACAGAATTGCTGAGCTGCTGACAGCTTTAAGTAAAAGGGGTCATTTAAAAGATCACATATGCTCTGTGCATTTCTGCTCTTTATCATTCTTATCTCACCATGAACAGAGATAGTTACACTGATTCATGGTTAGTGGCACCACGCCACAAACTCACATCTCACAGAAGTAAAAACAAATCAATAATCCTTCTGTAGAAACTAGAAGAGCACTGCCCACAATCAAATTTACTCCAAGTGTACAGATAGCTTATTAACTACCCAAATCAAGTGCATATTTTAAATAATGCATAGCAACGTGATCAAGATGAGAAGGTTGGTGAAATGATGCCATTTGTTTGCTTCATACAAAAATTGGGTTCCATCAACTTAATGCCTTTTTTCCTCCATTTAAATTTAATATGCTTAATTTCAGAGTGAGTTTTGATCAATGTGTCCAAATGACTTTTAAATGCTTAGATAAGGTTTTATCAGTCTTCATTTTTCTCATTGGAGCCTGGGTAATATGTTCAGTGATATATAAAAGCTGTAGCTCATTCCTGGTCTTAAAGGAAAGAAAGAAAAATAAGGAATGAATGAAAGCAAAATAAAGGTTTTATTTAAATTATCTGGTCTTTGGAGCTTTAAAAAGTGCCCTAAGTGTAATACAGCATAAACATTCTTTCCTTATTTCACTTGTGACTACTTACTAGATTAATCCTCTTACACATCAGTGTAGTGTTTTCCACTCTATTATGCATTTTTCCTAGTGAATAGTCCTTTGTTTCTCAACAGATAGTTTAGATTTTTAGTATTGTTAGTGTTGAGAGATAAACAGTTTGGTACATATTGGATAGTAATAAATTGTGTTGAACATTGATAAACTAACGCAATTACTAGCAAGGTCACAGAGTCAGCTAATTTAGAAATATCAGTACTCGGATTTTGAGTTGTCCCCTGGAGAACTGCAGCCACTTTATTAAAGCAGGAGGGTGAGGAGAAAATGGTACATTAGGATTGATCTTTTGATCTAATTGTGGACCTCTGCCATTCCTTGTTTGACCAAAAGTGCTTAGCAAGCAAGAGGAAACACAGTTCAACTAATTGAGGAACATCCCTTAAAAGCCAAAGGGATTGTGGGAAAAAGAAACAAATTGCAATTTGTACAGTTTCATGGTGTTAGTTATCAATGAAAAGGTGTAACTACTTTACAATTACTCTTTGCTTTTCACGTGGGAATTTTCGAGGTTTGCAGACATACTGCAATCATACTTCCAATATGTTCAGGCAACTAAATTTGTTATACTGATGAAGTCTTAATTAAGCAATATTAAAAATGAGTAATATTTTCTATGTTGTGACTTATTTTTAAAGAATTAAGGTAAAACCCCTGCAGTAGCACTCAGTCACTAGACAAAAACCTGTACTGTTGGACAACGTGATATCAGAAATACCATGGTATGCTCCCATTGCACAAGAAAAAGGAAGAAAGTCCATCTGCTTCAGAGAGCTAAAATCATGCCCATGTTCAAACTTAAATGCATTTTCTTCAGTGAAAGATGTTTCATTTACCTTTTTTGATCTCTTTACCTGATGTGTGTCTGTTTATTATACCATACTGTAATTGCTAGGATGGTACAACTTTAAAATGTCTGTATTAATTAGTGACCTGGCATGCCAGAACTACGAGTAACCATAATGGGAGATGTACCATTATCTCTACAGAACTTTAAAAAATTCACTCTAGCCAGTAACAACTGGGAATCTTTGCCTTCTGAAAGACAGTTGGCTTCCTAACTCAAATGAGCAGAGAAAATTATTTATTAAAAGACAGGTGGCAGCTCCACCAAAATAGTATTGTCATCATAGATAGGGCATAATCATCATTTTAGCTGTAAAATTTTTGGTGGTATTCTCTCTCTCTCTCTCTCACCCCTCTTCTTTCCTGATTCCTTCTCTCTCTCCCTCTCTCTCTCCCTCTTTCTTCCTAAGTTGTTTCAGCACCAACAGCTGCAGGAATGAAGCACTCATACTGGTGCTAAAAGCTGCAGGAGGAAAATGTTTCAGATGTATTTCTGTTTGGAGATTTTGGGCTTTATATATTTTTCATGTTGGCATTATTTTGTGGGCAGTCAGAGACATTGGGATGCAGATGTAGATCTTGACGTCTACATTTAGGCACATTTAAGTATCTACAAGGCATGTATTCAGTGAGAGTTGGGCATCGAAGCTCTTATTGTGGTCAAGAGGGACCAAGTCACAGTCAGAGGAGTCTGAAAAGCTGTTTAGCTGACTGTAGGTAGAAGATGAATGTTGACTGTACTGATTAGTCCATTGCCCATATGCAGACACCCAGTGCAGTCTCAAAGTACCTAATACTTTGGTAGCATGGAGCTACACATAATTTACCGTACTTCTCAGCAATGTAGCACATAGAATCATAGAATCATAGAATCATAGAATGACCCGGGTTGGAAGGGACCTCAAGGATCATGTAGTTCCAACCCCCCTGCCTGGCAGGGCCACCAAACATACACATTTACTAGATCAGGTTGCCCAGGGCCCCGTCCAACCTGGCCTTGAACACCTCCAAGGACGGGGCATCCACAACCTCCCTGGGCAGCCTGTTCCAGGGCCTAACCACTCTCCTAGTAAAGAACTTCCCCCTAACATCCAACCTAAATCTTCCCTCCTTCAACTTGTATCCATTTCCCCTAGTCTTGCTATTGTCGGCCCTTTCAAAGAGTTTACTCCCCTCCTGGGTGTAGATTCCCTTCAGGTATTGAAAGGCTGCAATGAGGTCACCCTGCAGCCTTCTCTTCCCCAGGCTGAACAAGCCTAACTCCCTCAGCCTGTCCTCATAGGGGAGGTGCTCCAGCCCCCTGATCATCTTCGTGGCCCTCCTCTGGACCCTCTCCAAAATCTCTATGTCTTTCTTGTACTGAGGGCTCCACACCTGGACACAGTACTCCAGATGGGGCCTCACAAGAGCCGAGTAGAGAGGGACAATCACCTCCCTATCCCTGCTGACCACCCCTCTCCTGATGGAGCCCAGGATCCCATTTGCTTTCCGAGCTGCCAGAGTGCACTGCTGGCTCATGTTAAGTCTCTCGTCCATCAGGACCCCCAGGTCCTTCTCTGCACATACCCTGGCAGTCTGCAGATTCAGTTCTGCTGTCTGTGTTGGAATGAAACAGGGTAACCACAGACTCAGTATTTCTGAAATGTCATTAAAGGATTTAAATATAATTCAATAGAAAAAGCAATACAGATATATAGTAAACTCCAAGTAGAATTTCAGATTTCTGGTATGCACTAAGTATCAAAATCACTTTGGGCTTGTTTGGTTTTGTTCTCTGTGTGATCCTGTTGTGCACTGAAATCAGAAAAGTTTAAATTTCCTGAGTTTTGGGGTTTTTTCTTGCTTCTATAGTCAAACACTGGCTTCAGTAGAGAGGTGATGACCAGTCATTCTCTCTGGTCAGAGCTCAACATAGTACTACTTTAAGATCTTTGTTGTAGCTGTATTGGGGAACTCAGTTTTAGGTCTGTCAGTTTTTCAGCTTTGAAAAATATAACCCTTAGTTTAAAACATTCATATTTTAAAAAGTAAGATTTTGTATTGCAGGTCTTAAGAAAATCTCTATGACTGGTGTTCCTGTGACCCCCTCACAGACAGTCCCTTTTACTGCCACGGGCTTGTGCAGAGGTGTGAGCCACCAGGGTTTTATATGCATTCACATGGAAAAGCATTTCCTTTCTGCTCCCACGAGAAACAATTTTGTCCTTATGAAATCTACATAAAATTCCCAATTTACATTTGTTAATTAGAAATCTTTATTCTAAATAGACTAATTAATTACAGCCACATTTACATTTTAAATTTAAGGGATTATTTTAGAAGATTTTGTAGACTTCTAATTACAAGTGTTGTTATTCTCATCAGGATTTCAAGTGCTGTCCCAAATGAAAATGGCAATTGATCTACTAAACCCCACAGAGTCATACAGTTTAACTAGTTCTGTGTACTGCCTAATGCACACAAGCAGACACCGCCGTGTGACCCAGTGCATGCCAGAACCAAATAACTGGAAGGATTCCTCTTCCTGACAGAATCAAAAGAACGTCACCCAAGCTCCTGCAAAAGTGGAGTACAGGTTGCCCAAGAGGAAGAAGGAGAAACTTGCTTGTCTTGCTGCTCAGCTTGTTCAGGAGTGAAGAGATCACAATAATAAAAAAGAACTTTTGGTTGAAGATCAGGCATATATCACACTATTTAGGGGCTTCTATAGAAGCTATGACTTATGTAAGCAAGCTGCCAACAGGAGTACAGCAAGCAATGATAGTTCTTATGTAAATAGTTGGAACAAGATGGTCACAAAACAGGGAAAAATTATACAGTAGCATTAAAGTTCATCCTAAAACTTTGAACCTTATGCTACTCTTCACGTGCTTATTCCTGCAATGGAATTCAATTGGTGTAAATATAAATAATAGTAATAATAGTAATAATAATAATATTAATGGTGCACCAATGCAGTGCAATGAAACTTAAAATCACTTGGTTTTATAATGTAAGGAGCCTGTTACCTGTGTAGTGGTTGATGAACGTAAAAATATCATTCACATTCTTTTAAAAGGATGAGTCAAAACCAGAAAGAAAAGTTTTGCAGAGAGAGAGAGAGAGGATGTACTTATCCTGTTTTCCAACAGTTTGACAGAGGGATCCAAAAGAATAAGAAAGATCCTACAAGCCCAGTTCTTGGGATGCCTGTGCAGAAGGTTGGGTGCCACAGCTCCTCACGGGTAAAGGACTAATTAGCCATCAGAACAGAACTGCCTCTGCAGGAGGGACTCAGATCACAGTATTTTACAATTTGGTTAATGAGGCCAGGGCACCAGATACCCACTGGAAATCTCATCTCCCACTGTCGGTGTTGTTTCAGTCCAATAAGCAGCTGAGTGAATCTCTTCCTTAAAATTACCTAATCCCTTTATTTAGAGATGCATGGACTATTTCAGTTTGAGGACAACTCCTGCAGCAAAGAGTTTCCCCTGGCCAAGAAAAATGGAGTATATATACATTTGGTACAATACAGACACAAAATAACATTTTAAAATCCATTTTATTTTTTTTTTTCAGTCAAACTGAAGAAACACAGTTTCATACAGCTCCAACAGCATTGCGACTGCTCCAGGTATCACGCCTTCCTGCAACCTTTTGCCTGCTGCTGTGCCTTTGAACACTCTGGTTTGTAGCAAGGAGGAGACATCCGTAAAATAAAGCTAAAAATGCAGAACTGTCTTACTTCCCTTGGGGTAGAGGGAAGAGACACAGAACGGAAGAAGTTTGACCCTGGAGCCAAAGTCATGGGAAGGAATAATCCCCTTTTCTAAACCTTCAGTGTGGGTCTGCCTGAAAGGGCAGCAGCTTTGTCCAGTTGTGAAACAATCTTCATGGCAGAATTAACTCTCTTACTACTTTTCTCTTGGTGCCCATTTCACAATTAATCTGTGTAATTTGGCTATCAACTAATATTACATCTGATCTCCCATGACTCTGGCCAACTCAAGTGGACTTTGTAATACAGCTACAGCCAGGGGATCTCCTCTTTGAATTCAGACTTGTGAGGGAGCTGATCTCACAGTCCAGAGTAATTCCTCTTGTCCCAAGTTAATTTGAGCTTCATACATAACATTGCATTAGGGGTGAATCTTTGCTTTTCTCATTCTAAGAATGCGTAAAATACTCATGAGGAGTGATTAGGAACTGCAAAATGACAGCCTGCTATTTCAAGTGGTCAAGATAGGCACCTAGGCTATCAGATATGACATAGGACCTTCAAGACTAGTAGGAGGTCAAGAAAGATACTCTGTGCACATAGTATGTCACTGAACACCTATATTTAGGCAGCTAAGTCCCATTCCAAGGGTCATATATCTCTGTCATGATCAGGACTTAATTTGTATTGTGCATAAATGCATTCTCTGAATATGTTACAACCAAAGGTGCTAAGCATTGCAGCAAAGAATAAATCATAACATTGTTATTTAGAACACCGGCCAAAGATGCAGAGTGGAAGTTCTTGTAACCTCAAACCCTATCAGTAGTCACATCCAGAAACATATCAGAGAGAGAGGAAAAAAAAATCCAACCCAAAACCTAACCATGAAGCCATTCCTTCAAAATATTCATTTGTAAGCAGAAACTAGTTACCAGCATTCATTCTAGATGTTTTGTCTTCATCTTGAGTTTTATTTACTGTTTAATGAAGTTGATTTTCTGTTTTCTTTCATCAGGCAAATGATGAGGTAAAGCAAGTGACACCAGCAAATTACAAAATAATCCTGCAAGTTATACAAGGAGACAGAGAATCCATTCTGCATGATCAGAAAGTACAAAGGGATAACAAGAGCAGGTTTGATGGAGGTTATGTCTCACAGCTCTTTAGGTCAGATAGTAATGTGCTATGTCATTAAGCTGCAGTATCACTTTCCTGACTGTTGTAATTGATGGTTCATGATATGGATATACTATAAAGCAAGAAGTATTTTTTGAAATCCTCATCCATAATATTGAGATGTGTTTTCTGTAGGCTCTGCATTTCTCTTTGCTCTTCCTTAGGCTATTTTGTTGCCTTTCTGAGTCATGAATAATAAAGACAAGCACCTTTATTTGACAGTTCAAAGTAATCTAGCAAATTACACATAGATGCATGCATATACATCAACACACACATAATAGTATGCATATATATGGTATTACATATAGTGTTCAACATAGTTATATACATGTACACACACACGCTATCATATACATATCTTTAAAGAGAGCAAAAGAGTGAAAGAAACTGAGGAGAATTGTTTAAATTATTTTGGAAATCTTGACTACTGTGCTGATAAACTTTGTCAGTACAGCTAGATAAAAGAGGGCCCAGGGACAGAGGGACGGGAGCACTCTGCTTTAGCTGCCCACACTGTTTAAATGTCACCTGCCTCCCCAATATGTTTTCAGCTACTCAGCCTACTTCTCTTCCAAGCACAATATAGAGAGTAGTTTACTCTGGAAATCAACTTGAAAAGGCAACTTGGACAAGGCTGGATCTGTTTAACTACCTTTATCTCCCCACCACAATATCCCAGCAGGCCTTGCACTTTCGGACACCCTTATGTATCCCACTTACCCTCAGTTTCATGCCCCTCACTTTCCTTATGTCTGTAAGCTGCAACACAGCCTTCACATTAACTCTGGTGCTCTGTACTGAAAATACATCTTTACATAAACAAAAAACCTGGTTTATGGACCTAGGGACATCATGTTGAGTAAGGGAATACACAGGGTATAATGTGGACATGGTCAGTCTGCTCTGAAGGGTGCTAACTCTGAGCAGTGTGAGTGACATTCAGCTCATCTAGCTCTCAGCAGTGTGAGTGATGTCCAGTTCATACCATTTGGCTCTGGGGCCAGGGAGAAGTCCTCTTTTACGTAGCAGCACAAAGCACAGAAAGACATATAGAACACTTTGTACTGAATGTGAGTTGAAAGAGCCCAGCTCACATCCCTACACCAGCAACATATTCAGTCAAAATTTAACAGATCTTACCTACTCTGGTAAGAGTAACACATCTGGTGTTCCCTGCATTTGTGGCATATGTACAAGAACCATTTTTGTGAGCTTCAACTTCCCTGAGCTGACAGGTGTCCCAAAAAGTATGTCTACCATGAGTAAGGGAAGAGGCGTGTGCCATACATTTTCACACAAGGCCACGGAATTTTGGTCTAAATGGACCGTCCATCTTTAGCGGTGGCTAGATGATTTGGATCCTTTCCACATACTGGCTCTGGGCACATCTTTTGCAATGGTCCTGCCTACGACACAATATGAAGATACTGCTTGACCTTAGAGATTCAGACTAAGATACTCCAAAGAGTCTGTACTGTGGATTTCAGTAACAGATGACTTAATGATGTATTACTTAGTTTGGTACCTTACGCCAAATCTGCATTATGAACACTGTGGCAGTGTACAATAGCAGGATGCCTACCTGTGAACAGTTGGCCTGTGAATATTATTTATACAAGTGAAACCAGCTTAACAACACTTTACAGTCTCTCAATAAGAGAGTGAGCTATATTAAACCAGAAGAAGTGCAGTTGTGCTGTTACAACTACCCTGGAGGCTTTTTTGACAGCAGAACTGTGCCAGTCTCAGAACCCAATACAATACATGATTCACGTCTTCTGGAAAGGTACTCCTCCACCTCTGCAAGAGTAATGAATTTCCCATTTCTCAGTCATTCCTTGGCTTTCCATCTAAAAACTACTGTGAGTGTATTAGAATAGGAGGGTTAAAAAGAAAAACACCATTTTTTTTTTCTGATAAACTTGTAACCTCAGCATATGGACAATCTTGATCAACATAACTGGATTCTTGACTCAGGCACTTTGAAGGTACTCCTCAACTCAGAGGACCTCAGGCTAGGATTCTTACCTGGCTTGAGAAGCTGTGACTTTTAAATGTTCGTGAAGTGATATTATAATTCATGATAAAAAATACCAATGGCAACACCTTTTCTGTATACTTATGGACAACTTGAACAAAAAACTTAACTTTTTAATAATGTCTGATCTAGATAAATGCTATAGACCATCATATATTTGTATGTATATATGTTTATGTATATTTTATGTATTAATTATCCATGTAAATGTATCTGATTGTATTTATAAGCCAGTTATTAGACATTTAAAAGTGAAAATCCAACTTTTAAAACTATTGACTTTAATAATTAGGGTGAACATAGGAGGCTACAGCAATTGCACAGAACTGGTGCATTTCAAAGAGGAGAAATTGTGACAGTAACCCTTTATCAATTCATTCCAAGTCAGTTAATTAAACCTGGAATTATTTAAATAAGGTGACAGACAAAGGAAAAGGTCAATGTTCCTAACATTTCAATAGGTCTTCTTCATCTCTGGAGTTTAATTAACTCCTTTTGAACAGAGTGGTCAAAAGTATGCTAAAACTCATAATTCCTTCCCTGTTTTTTAAATGCAAAATGCCTATTCTCCTTAGGCCCGCAAAGTGACTTTTCAAACCACCAGCAAGTGAAGGAAATTCTCTCCACCTCACTAAACCTACAGAGTTACACACCTGGAATCTGAAGTAGATGAAGTGCTGCCTCACCAGTCCATGACTAGCACATACCACTGCTGCGGGGTCCCCACAGCAGTGGATATGCCAGTCACTAGGTCAGGAAAACATCTGAACAGCATTTTAGTCAAGCACTGGTGCTAAAGGAGCTGGTGGCCTCTCCATTGACCTGCTCTCACTCTGATATTTTGGGGTCATGAAGACCCTTCTTCATTGAAAATAGCTGTTAGAGACAGACTCTTGTCACTGATTACTTCACTCTCTCATCTGCCCACGTTCCATTTTACCAGGCCTGCTCAGCAACTCAATCTCTTGATGTGTGAAACTGTGCTGGGATTCATATGTGGAAACAGACACGAAGGGGTTGATTCAGAGATTGAAAGAAGCATGTTTCAGTCAGTTACCACTGACTGGAAAAGGGGAAACTTAACTCCAGTTTTTAAAAAGAAAAAAAAATAAGACCCAGGGAACTACAAGCCACTTGGTCTCACCTCTGTGCCTGGTAAGATCATGTTGCAGATCCTCCTAGAAACTATGCTCAGGCACATGAAAAATAAGGAGGTGATAGGTGACAGACAACATTGATTTACTAAGGGTAAATCATACCTGACAAATTTGGTGGCCTTCTACTATGGGGTCACAGCGTTGGTGGATAAGAGAAGAGCAACTGACATAATCTACCTGGACTTGTGCAAAGCCTTTGACGCTGTCCCGCGTGACATAATTCTTTCTAAATCGGAGAGAGGTGGATTTGATGTAAGGACTCCTTGGTGGATAAGGAACTGGTTGGAGGGTCTCACTCAAAGAGTTATGGTCAGCAGCTCGATGTCCAAGTGGAGACCAGCAGCGAGTGGCATGCCATAAGGGTTGGTATTGGGACCAGTGTTGTTTAACATCTTTGTGGGAGACATGGACAGCGGGATTGAATGCACCCTCAGTAAGTTTACCAAGCTGTGTGGTGTGGTCGACACACTGGCAGGAAGGGATGCTATCCAGAGGGACCTTGACAGGCTTGAGAGGTGGGCCCATGCAAACCTCATGAAATTTAACAAGGCCAAGTGCAAGGTCCTGCACGTGGGTTGAGGCAATCCCAAGCACAAATACAGCTGGGCAGAGAGTGGATAGAGAGCGGCCCAGAGGAGAAGGACTTGGGGGTGTTGGTTGACGAGAAGCTGAACATGAGCTGGCAGTGTGCACTTGCAGCCCAGAAAGGCAACTGTATCCTGGGCTGCATCAAAAGAAGTATGACCAGCAGGTCGAGGGAGTTGATTGTCCCCCTCTGCTCTTGTGAGACCCCACCTGGAGTACTGTGTCCAGCTCTGGAACCCCCAAAATTAAAAGCACATGAACATGTTGGAGCAAGTTCAGAGGAGATCCACAAAAACAAACAGAGGGCTGGAGCACCTACCATATGAGGACAGGCTGAGAGAATTGGGGTTGTTCAGCCTGGAGAAGAGAAGGCTCTGGGGAGACCTAATAGCAGCCTTCCAGTACCTAAAGGGGACCTACAGGAGAGATGGGGAGGCACTGTTTATCAGGGAGTGTAGTAAGAGGACAAGGGGTAACGAGTATAAACTGAAAGAGGGTAGATTTAGACTAGACATTAGGAAGAAATTTTTCACTGTGAGGGTGGTGAGGCACTGGAACAGGTTGCCCAGGGAAGTTGTGGATGCCCCATCCCTGGAGGTGTTCAAGGCCAGGCTGGATGAGGCTTTGAGCAA